>NC_058414.1:88996736-89064761 GCF_002201575.2 Neomonachus schauinslandi
TCCTCCTCTTCCTTTTTTTTTTTTTCTTAACATATATTGCGTTATTTGTTTCAGAGGTACAGATCTGAGATTCAACAGTCTTGCAAAATTCACAGCGCTTACCAGAGCACATACCCTCCCCAGTGTCTATCACCCAGTCACCCCATCCTTCCCACCCCACCCCCCACTCCAGCAACCCTCAGTTTGTTTCCTGAGATTAAGAATTCCTCATATCAGTGAGATCATATGATACTTGTCTTTCTCTGATTGACTTATTTCACTCAACATAATACCCTCCAGTTCCATCCACGTCGTTGCAAATGGCAAGATCTCGTTTCTTTTGATGGCTGCATAATATTCCATTGTATATATATACCAGATCTTCTTTATCCATTCATCTGTTGATGGACATCTTGGCTCTTTCCACAGTTTGGCTATTGTGGACATTGCTGCTATAAACATCGGGGTGCACGTACCCCTTCGGATCCCTACTTTTGTATCTTTGGGGTAAATACCCAGTAGTGCAATTGCTGGATCATATGGTAGCTCTATTTTCAACTTTTTGAGGAACCTCCATACAGTTTTCCAGAGTGGCTGCACCAGCTTGCATTCCCACCAACAGTGTAGGAGGGTTCCCCTTTCTCCGCATCCCCGCCAACATCTGTCATTTCCTGACTTGTTAATTTTAGCCATTCTGACAGGTGTGAGGTGGTATCTCATTGAGGTTTTGATTTGGATTTCCCTGATGCCGAGCGATGTTGAGCACTTTTTCATGTGTCTGTTGGCCATTTGGATGTCTTCTTTGGAAAAATGTCTGTTCATGTCTTCTGCCCATTTCTTGATTGGATTATTTGTTCTTTGGGTGTTGAGTTTGATGAGTTCTTTATAGATTTTGGATACTAGCCCTTTATCTGATATGTCATTTGCAAATATCTTCTCCCATTCTGTTGGTTGTCTTTTGGTTTTGTTGACTGTTTCCTTTGCTTTGCAAAAGCTTTTTATCTTGATGAAGTCCCAATAGTTCATTTTTGCCCTTGCCTCCCTTGCCTTTGGCGATGTTTCTAGGAAGAAGTTGCTTCGGCTGAGGTCAAAGAGGTTGCTGCCTGTGTTCTCCTTTAGGATTTTGATGGACTCCTGTCTCACATTGAGGTCTTTCAACCATTTGGAGTCTATTTTTGTGTGTGGTGTAAGGAAATGGTCCAGTTTCATTCTTCTGCATGTGGCTATCCAATTTTCCCAACACCATTTGTTGAAGAGACTGTCTTTTTTCCATTGGACATTCTTTCCTGCTTTGTCAAAGATGAGTTGACCATAGAGTTGAGGGTCCATTTCTGGGCTCTCTATTCTGTTCCATTGATCTATGTGTCTGTTTTTGTGCCAGTACCATGCTGTCTTGATGATGACAGCTTTGTAATAGAGCTGGAAGTCCGGAATTGTGATGCCGCCGGCTTTGCTTTTCTTTTTCAACATTCCTCTGGCTATGCGGGGTCTTTTCTGGTTCCATACAAATTTTAGGATTATTTGTTCCATTTCTTTGAAAAAAGTGGATGGTATTTTGATGGGGATTGCATTGAATGTGTAGATTGCTCTAGGTAGCATTGACATCTTCACAATATTTGTTCTTCCAATCCATGAGCATGGAACGTTTTTCCATTTCTTTGTGTCTTCCTCAATTTCTTTCATGAGTATTTTATAGTTTTCTGAGTACAGATCCTTTGTCTCTTTGGTTAGATTTATTCCTAGGTATCTTATGGTTTTGGGTGCAATTGTAAATGGGATCGACTCCTTAATTTCTCTTTCTTCTGTCTTGTTGTTGGTGTATAGGAATGCCACTGACTTCTGTGCATTGATTTTATATCCTGCCACTTGACTGAATTCCTGTATGAGTTCTAGCAGTTTTGGGGTGGAGTCTTTTGGGTTTTCCACATAAAGTATCATATCATCTGCAAAGAGTGAGAGTTTGACTTCTTCCTTGCCAATTTGGATGCCTTTGATTTCTTTTTGTTGTCTGATTGCTGTGGCTAGGACTTCCAATACTATGTTGAATAGCAGTGGTGATAGTGGACATCCCTGCCGCGTTCCTGACCTTAGGGGGAAAGCTCTCAGTTTTTCCCCATTGAGAATGATATTCGCTGTAGGTTTTTCATAGATGGCTTTTATGATATTGAGGTATGTACCCTCTATCCCTATACTCTGAAGAGTTTTGATCAAGAAAGGATGCTGTACTTTGTCAAATGCTTTTTCTGCATCTATTGAGAGGATCATATGATTCTTGTTCTTTCTTTTGTTAATGTATTGTATCACATTGATTGATTTGCGGATGTTGAACCAACCTTGCAGCCCAGGGATAAATCCCACTTGGTCATGGTGAATAATCCTTTTAATGTACTGTTGGATCCTATTGGCTAGTATTTTGGTGAGAATTTTTGCATCCATGTTCATCAGGGATATTGGTCTGTAATTCTCCTTTTTGATGGGGTCTTTGTCTGGTTTTGGGATCAAGGTAATGCTGGCCTCATAAAATGAGTTGGGAAGTTTTCCTTCCATTTCTATTTTTTGGAACAGTTTCAGAAGAATAGGTATTAATTCTTCTTGAAATGTTTGGTAGAATTCCCCTGGGAAGCCATCTGGCCCTGGGCTTTTGTTTTTTGGGAGATTTTTGATGACTGCTTCAATTTCCTTAGTGGTTATAGGTCTGTTCAGGTTTTCTATTTCATCCTGGTTCAGTTTTGGTAGTTGGTACATCTCTAGAAATGCATCCATTTCTTCCAGGTTATTTAATTTGCTGGCATAGAGTTGCTCATAATATGTTCTTATAATTGTTTGTATTTCTTTGGTGTTGGTTGTGATCTCTCCTCTTTCATTCATGATTTTGTTGATGTGGGTCATTTCTCTTCTCTTTTTGATAAGTCTGGCCAGGGGTTTATCAATCTTGTTAATTCTTTCAAAGAACCAGCTCCTAGTTTCGTTGATCTGTTCTACTGTTCTTTTAGTTTCTATTTCATTGATTTCTCCTCTGATCTTTATTATTTCTCTTCTCCTGCTGGGTTTACACTTTATTTGCTGTTCTCTCTCCAGCTCCTTTAGGTGTAGGGTTAGGTTGTATACTTGAGACCTTTCTTGCTTCTTGAGAAAGGCTTGTATTGCTATATACTTTCCTCTTAGGACTGCCTTTGCTGCATCCCAAAGATTTTGAATAGTTGTGTTTTCATTTTCATTGGTTTCCATGTATTTTTTTAATTCTTCTTTAATTTCCTGGTTGACCCATTCGTTCTTTAGTAGGATGCTCTTTAGCCTCCATGTATTTGAGTTCTTTCTGACTTTTGTCTTGTGATTGAGCTCTAGTTTCAAAGCATTGTGGTCTGAAAATAGGCAGGGAATGATTCCAATCTTTTGGTACCGGTTGAGACCTGATTTATGACCTAGGATGTGATCTATTCTGGAGAATGTTCCATGGGCACTAGAGAAGAATGTGTATTCCGTTGCTTTGGGGTGGAATGTTCTGAATATGTCTGTAAAGTCCATTTGGTCCAGTGTGTCATTTAAAGTCTTTATTTCCTTGTTGATCTTTTGCTTAGATGATCTGTCCATTTCAGTGAGGGGGGTGTTAAAGTCCCCCACTATTATTGTATTGTTGTCGATGTGTTTCTTTGCTTTTGTTATTAATTGGCTTATATAATTGGCTGCTCCCATGTTAGGGGCATAGATATTTACAATTGTTAGATCTTCTTGTTGGATAGATCCTTTAAGTATGATATAGTGTCCTTTCTCATCTCTTATTACAGTCTTTGGTTTAAAATCTAATTTGTCTGATATAAGGATTGCCACCCCAGCTTTCTTTTGGTGTCCATTAGCATGGTAAATGGTTTTCCACCCCCTCACTTTCAATCGGGGGCTGTCTTTGGGTCGAAAATGAGTCTCTTGCAGACAGCATATCGATGGGTCTTGTTTTTTAATCCAGTCTGATAGCCTGTGTCTTTTGATTGAGGCATTGAGCCCATTTACATTCAGGGTAACTATTGAAAGATAGGAATTTAGTGCCATTGTATTGCCTGTAAGGTGACTGTTACCGTATATTGTCTGTGTTCCTTTCTGGTCTATGTTGCTTTTGGGGTCTCTCTTTGCTTAGAGGACTCCTTTCAAGATTTCCTGTAGGGCTGGTTTTGTGTTTGCAAATTCCTTTAGTTTTTGTTTGTCCTGGAAGCTTTTTATCTCTCCTTCAATTTTCAATGACAGCCTAGCTGGATATAGTATTCTTGGCTGCATATTTTTCTCGTTTAGTGCTCTGAATATATCCTGCCAGTCCTTTCTGGCCTGCCAGGTCTCTGTGGATAGGTCTGTTGCCAATCTAATGTTTCTACCCTTGTAGGTTACATATCTCTTCTCCCGAGCTGCTTTCAGGATTTTCTCTTTGTCTCTGAGACTCGTAAGTTTTACTATTAGATGTCGGGGTGTTGACCTATTTTTATTGATTTTGAGAGGGGTTCTCTGTGCTTCCTGGATTTTCATGCCTGTTTCCTTCCCCAAATTAGGGAAGTTCTCTGCTATAATTTGCTCCATTATACCTTCTGCCCCTCTCTCTCTTTCTTCTTCTTCTGGGATCCCAATTAGTCTAATGTTGTTTCGTCTTATGGTATCGCTTATCTCTCGAATTCTGCCCTCGTGATCCGGTAGTTGTTTATCTCTCTTTTTCTCAGCTTCTTTATTTTCCATCATTTCATCTTCTATATTACTGATTCTCTCTTCTGCCTCATTTATTCTAGCAGTTAGCGCCCCCATTTTTGATTGCACCTCATTAATAGCCTTTTTGATTTCTACTTGGTTGGATTTTAGTTCTTTTACTTCTCCAGAAAGGGTTTCTCTAATAACTTCCATATTTTTTTCAAGCCCAGCTAGTATCTTTAAAGTGATGATTCTGAACTCTAGATCTGACATTGTACTAATGTCCGTATTGAGTAGGTCCCTGGCAGTCGGTACTACCTCTTGTTCTTTTTGTTGAGGTGATTTTTTCCGTCTTGTCATTTTGTGCAGAGGAGAATAGATTAATGAGAGAACAAAATGCTAGCAGAGTAACAACGTCCCCAGAAAATATACTCTAAACAAATCAGAAAAAACCTGAAGCAGTGGGAAAAGAAAGGGAAAGAGAGAAAAAAGAAAAAGAAAAAAAAGAAAAAGATAAAGATAAAAACAGAAACAAACAAAACAAAACAACAACAAAAAAACCAGAATGTGATCAAATATGATCAGTGCCACACACTAGATTTGGGGTGTATTTTGGTCTTTTAGAAGAAAGTGCCTCCCAAAATTTTAAAGAAAGAAAAACTTATATATGTACAAAAATAAGGGTTGATATGATGAAGGGATGGAATATGACTGTAAAGATGGAAATTATAAAAAATTTTATAAAAGGAATTGATAAGAAGTTGTTTGAAAAAAGAAAGAAGAGGATTTAAAAAAAGAAAAAAAAAAGGGAGAGGATGTGATCAGGCAGGGGAACAGAAAACACCATATACTAGAGATTTAGGGTATATTTTGATCTGTTAGAAGAAACTATCTCAAAATTTTAAAGAGAGAACAACTTATATATATAAGCCAAAAATATGGGTAACTACTATGAAGGGATAGAATATGACTCTAAAAATGAAAAATAAAAATGTTTTTTTTTTTTTTAAAAAAAGGGATTGATAAGATGTTGGTTGAAAAAGGGAAAAAGAAAAATTCAAAAAGAATAAAAAAAGAAAAAAAGACAGTTAAAAAAAAATTAACTTTGAAAGACTACAGAATCATGGTAAAAAAGCCATGAATTCTATGTGCAGTAGTCCCCTAGAGCTGGAGTTCTGCCGTTCTCATTGATGGGTAAACTTAGTCTTGGCTGGCTGTTCTCGCTGATCTTCTGGGGAGGGGCCTGTTGCCGTGGTTTCCAAATGTCTTTGCCGGAGGCAGAATTGCCCCGCCCTTGCCCCCTCCCAGCTAAGTAATCTGCTGGGGTTTGCTCTCCGGGGCTTTTGTTCCCTGCGAGCTTTCCGTACAGCTTTGGAGGCGGAGAGTGAAAATGGCGGCCGCCCAATCTCCGCCCCGGAGGAGCCGAGAACTCGGGGTCCCGCTTCTCAGTGAGCCCCCAGAGAAAAGCCGTCAGTCACTCCCGTCTCCCTGGTCTCCAGCCGCACTCCGTGCTCACCCGGCCTGTGACCGCGCGTTTCCATCTCTGGCACCCGACCCCGGGTGGAGTCTCCAAACCCAGCAGATCCCTGCGGTGCACTCCCACGCCGCTCCTCCCGGTGGAGGAAGGTGAGTCTCCCCGGATCTGCCGCTTGTTGGGTCCCTGCTGGAGGAGCAGTGGCCTGACTGTGCCGCGGATCACAGTTTATGGCAACCCCGAGCTGAGAGCCCGCGCCTGGGCTCCGCCTCTGCAGCCGGCTTCCCTGCTCCAATACCTGGGAGCTCTGCCACACTCAGGCACCCCCAGTCTTTCTGTGACCCGTGGGTCCTGAGACCACACTGTCCCGGAGGGTTCCACCCCCCGCTTAGCCACCAGAGTGACGTCCCTCAGCGGAGCAGACTTTTAAAAGTTCCGATTTTGTGCTCCGCGGCTCTATCACTTGCCAGAAGCGGCCGCCGGAGGCCCCTCCCCCGCCGTCTATCCTCCCGAATATCGCCTCGGATTCACTTCTCCGCACGTCCTACCTTCCAGAAAGTGGTCGCTTTTCTGATGAGAGAGTTGTTGCTCTTCTTTTCTTCGACCTCCTGTTGAGTTTGTAGGTGTTCAGAATGGTTTGATCCCTATCCAGCTGAATTCCTGAGAGGAGACGAAATCCAGGTCTCCTACTCCTCTGCCATCTTGCTCCGCCCCCCCGTAATTTATATTTTTAATTTAATATTGCTATTACATATTTCTTTATGTTTTAATGACTGTTGTATTACCTCTAGTTAATGAACCATTGGTTCACTGAATCATATCTCTTCTTATGGCACTAGATTGTCCTACTACAACTTACACAGTGCTAAAAGTCTTTAATTCTTTTGTACAGTTGAGATTATTTTCTGAAGGTTGATTTCTTTTTTTTTTTTTTTAAGATTTTATTTATTTATTTGACAGAGAGAGACACAGCGAGAGAGGGAACACAAGCAGGGGGAGTGGGAGAGGGAGAAGCAGGCCTCCCGCGGAGCAGGGAGCCCGATGCGGGGCTCGATCCCAGGACCCTGGGATCATGACCTGAGCCAAAGGCAGACGTTTAACGACTGAGCCACCCAGGCGCCCCTGAAGGTTGATTTCAAGAAGAATATTTTCTGATTATTTTCCCTAAGAGTTATCCATGTATGATTCTAAAACACATTATAGCCCTACATCTTAGGAACAACTGGATTACAAGGTATGAAAAGTTGTTAAAGCTTTTAAGATGCTAAAATATATCTTTCTCGTCCGAAAGCCAGCAAGTTCTTAATTAAGAAACAGTAGAAACATTTTCATTAAAGTCAGCAATAAAGCAAATATCTCCTTTAACATCACTATTATTAACAATGTTCTGGGGAATATTAACTTACACAATTGGACAGGACTTGATATAAAAGTATTAGAAAGGAGATGTAAAATTATTCTTTGATAATATGACCATATGCTTGGAAAATCCATGTTGAAAAATTAAACAGAGAACATAGTACTATAGATAGGCAAAAATAACTATTCAGAAATCAATGAAAAGATAAAATTCTTAGAAATGTACCTTACAATAAAAGTGCAAAACAAAATGAACAAGATTGCAGGGGCGCCTGGGTGGCTCAGTTGGTTAAGCGACTGCCTTCAACTCAGGTCATGATCCTGGAGTCCCGGGATCGAGTCCCGCATCGGGCTCCCTGCTCAGCGGGGAGTCTGCTTCTCCCTCTGACCCTCCCCCCTCTCATGCTCTCTCTATCTCATTCTCTCTCTCAAATAAATAAACAAAATCTTTAAAAAAAAAAAAAAAGAACAAGATTGCAAAAACAAACCTGCAAAAAACAACAAATAAGCTGCAAAGAAAATAAAACACCTTCTGCAGTGAAATCAATTCTGACACGTTGTTGAGGGAAAGGTAAATTGTTACTTCTTTTGGAGAGCAATTTGGTGAATGAATTATGTAGTTGGTTGATGGCACAACAGTCCTAACTGTTCCCCTCTGTCTCTAGCCACATGATTTGCGATGGGACTTTGCAATTCTCTTCAGTGGATAAAGTCACTTCCTCACCCCTAAATCCAGGCTGGCCTTGTGATTTTCTTGGGCCAACAGAGATTTTCTTGGGCTTTGTGATTCAGTATAAACATCTTTTCATGCTGGCAAGTTCAGTAAATTGTCATATGACAAATATGTTTGGTCTCACTTTTGTCTTATGAAGTTATTCTTTCCATTTTAAAAACTTGTTTCACTGTATGGCCTGTTTGTTTAGACTGTGTTGTGTATGTGTATTTTTGGTTTTGCTCGAGAAATTATCATTACAACTCTAACTTTATAAAAAAGCTTTAATGTTTGGTTTTAGATGGTCTCCATTGACCCCTTACTGGAAGCAAAAATAAAATTAGGGTACATCCTCTTTTCCCCCTCCTTCCTCTCCATCTTCTCTACCCATCTTTTAGTTGATTGTATCATCTTTCTTAGTGTTTATCTTTGTGTTGTTGAATAAGTCTTTGCTTCTTTGACTTGGTTAATGAGGAGAGTTGAATGAAGGGGCTATTTATTAATGAAGAGGAACAGGCAGGGTTGAGAGATTCAGCAAGCAATGAGGGGGCATCTAGGACTAGCAAAATTGAGAAGCTCTCATACCTCCCTTAGGCTTGCAGGGGCAACTGGAAGGAACGGTCACTAGAACATGATGAGAGCTGCAACCAAATGAGAGGGGCTGCTTGCCAGGAGCTGTGGCTCAGGTGCAGGAATACAGCCACAGTCAAGTCCCAGCAGTCCTGCATCTTTATCATCATCACTAAAATAGGAAAATAACTATCTAGTAATGTGGTTGCAATTAATACATGAAAATGAGATATATGACTATCCTAGCTTAGTAGTCATCAAATCACAATTACCACTGGGTGATTAGATGTGCAGATGATGGGTGAGGAGAAGTCTGCCCATGTAGGTACAAATAGTCAGGAAAAAGCGAAGTGAATAATACCACTCCAGGAAGGTATCATTCTTTACAATGAAGTCTGACTTGGTGCTAAGGTGAGTGCCCACGCTTTGTGTTGACTTAGTCAACTGGAACCAATATTTCCTCTCTACAGTCACTTAACTTCTGCTAATCTGCTCCTATGACATGCTTACCTCATTACAGGTCTGGGTGGTGTGTGTTTCTGTGCACGTGTGCACACGAGCAAGTCCTCCCAATTTGCATAGAAGTACTCAAGGTCCTGGGGTGCCTGGGTGGCTCAGTCGTTAAGCATTTGCCCTCGGCTCAGGTCATGATCCCAGGGTCCTGGGATCGAGCCCCACATCGGGCTCCCTGCTCCGTGGGGAGCCTGCTTCGCCCTCTCTCACTCCCCCTGCTTATGTTCCCTCTCTCGGTGTCTCTCTCTGTCAAATAAAAAAAAATAAAATCTTTAAAAAAAAAAGTACTCAAGGTCCAGTTCCACTTGCGTAACCACACCGTGATGTTTCATTGCTGGGGAAAGAAAACAAAGAAATCAGTGTAGGAAATCAGATTTCATTAGAAAACATTATTGTCCATGTCACTCTTAGGTGGATACGTTTAAATATGATTGGGGTTTCCACTGGCAGTCAGTGCACTGGAACGTTCCATGCCATCTCGCAATGCGAACACTAAAAAGATGAAACATTTTTGTCTGTAAAGAACTTTTACATTTGGGCACCAAACTGTGGTGGTACAGATGGAGTGATTGTTATTCAGCAAGAGTAAGACAATAGAAAGGATTTAAATGATCTGGAAAAATTAGAATTGATTGAATGAGTACAGAGGAGGGCAATTCTGGGGATGCAGGCTGTGGTGTTAAAACAAATATCAAATTCTTAAATCAGACTCATAATAGAAGGTGCAAATGACGTGTGTGTGTGTGTGTGTGTGTGTGTGTGTGTGTGTGTGTGTAAGAATTCTGGATGGAAAGACTGGCTTGGTTTGGAGAGCTGTGTTTGCAGGGAGGTGAGGGAGTGGGTATTAGTGCTTTTGCCTCCATGGCACCTAAGTGTGGAAGGGGTCCTATACTACGTGGGTGTGAACTGCTCAGAGGAATCAAAGTCTCCGTGGGTCATTAGAGTGACATCAGAAGGACATTTGGCTTTTGTTTATACATTGAGATTTCTTCACTTTTGGGAGGGCAACAAAGGCCTATATTTGGAGGATGAATTAAGACCAACGCATTTTTTAATTTGGAGACTCATTTGCCTACTGTTTATACGGCCTGGGAAGGGACAGAAAGAAATAGCTTCTAGCGGTTCAGTAATTAGTTGTTCAGCCTGAAGACCTGTGTGACATCGGGTGCCATGTGAATTTTCCATTATTCAAAGGCCATGGTCCATTTGTTAGATTTTTTTTTTATCCTTTAGCTTTTTCTTTCTCTCTGTTGTCTGATGTTTGGGAATAGCTATGATACCTTAACTGAAGGGAAAGGGAAAAGATAACTAAACTTTTTCAGTCCTGCTTCTTTTTAGCAGTTCTGAGCAAATTAGAGAGAGGAGGTAGAAGTTGCTACTTAAAATGAGGTTCCTGGATTGTTTATGGATAAAATTTTAGCAGTGATATAATGAGACAAACTAAAATCTTGTCCAATGTCCCATTCTATGTTGGATTTGTAGCTATAAAAATCTATCTTTTTTTATATTAAAGCTCTTTACCAGGCAAGCATGTTACATGATTAAAGGAAAAGGTGCAATATGCAGATTTTCAGAAGCTACTTTCCTCTCCTTCAAGAAATGGAGTTTCTTTAAAAATATAGCAAAAGCAGAGCAAACTCAAATGAGGCATTGTGATTTGGGTAAGGGGAAATACACAGAGGACTTTAAGTTGAGTGGAAGTTTACTTTTATTTTTGCTCAAAAATATATGCAGAGTATGAAAAATATAGATAGTAAATGGAATAACATAAAAATTATACATGTTTCCCAATATTCAGAGGTAAACTTTTCAAAAATATTTTGGTGATTTATATACATCTATAATAGTTATTCTGTGAATATTTCAAGTATGAATTGTGACTTTTCCAGATTAAATCTTGGGGAGGTTTTAGAAAAGCACATCGGGGAAGTGGGATGAGGAATGAACCTTCAGAATCACATGAATGACTTCTTAGCTGGTCAGAGAAAAATGAAACATGGAGAAAAAATTGGGGGGTTGGGACATAATAGTGAAGAGATTTTAGGTAAAGTTAGATGAGGCATGATTGATATGATGTAGGAAGTCCTGGATTGAGGTACAGAAAGGGTAAAAATGTAAAAATTAGTAGTGAAGATAAAGATTTATGTCAGACATGTTTGATTTTATTAAGTGTGAATTGCTGTAGATTTTGTGAAAATCACTTATCTGGGTGTGGAGGTGCTGGAGTTTAGGAATGGGTGCTCTGGCAGAGAGGGTTAGTTATCCAAAAGAAATCTGTGCTCCCACTCCAATAGAGTAGTTGTCACCGGAAAGGGTCAGCCCAGGCAACCTCTGTACTTCCAATATTCCTTGCATCTAGGTGCAGCCATGTGACTGAGTGTGCAAGCCAATGAAATGTGAGCCCAGGTGACATGTGCCTCCAAGTTGGTTACCCCAAATAGCAACTAGGGTTTTTTTTCATAATCTTTTATCTTCAAGGTGGCTAGACTTAAAGATACCTCACGACAAACTAGGAAGCCACCTACTATAGATGGCAGAACCTCTACCAGCCTGGATTCCTGAATGGCTGGATCAAGGGACTGCAAACCTGTCCATCTGCCCGGTATTGCCGTGAGAGCAAAAATATACTCTTACTATGGGAGAACCTTCATACCACTGAGGACCATTTTTTAGCAATAGTTTGGCAACTCTTACTAATATAAGTATACAGCATCATTCCATCTTAAGGAAAAAGATGGGTCTTTAAAAATGCAAAAATATTGAAGGATGACTTATTCATTTATTCAGCAGTTACTTATTGCATGCCTGTTACATGACAAGCACTTTTTTAAGGGCTGGGGATACATGAGTAAGTAAAATAAAATTGCCATGCTTAAAGAACCCACAATACAATGGAGATTAACAGACAGTAAGTGTGTAAGTAGATACAGAAGTCATGTCATTCCAAATGCTGATACATTTTAGGAAGAAATAGAAAAGTGTGATAGTTTGTGAAATGGTGAGGGGGAGGGTATAGTGGTCAGAGAAGGCCTCTTTGAGGAGGGGATTTTTTTTAAGATTTTATTTATTTATTTATTTGAGAGAGAGAGAGCATGAGCGGGGGGGGGGGGTTGGGGAGGGGCAAAGGGAGAAGCAGACTCCCTGCTGAGCAGGGAGCCTGACTCAGGGCTCATCCCAGGACCTGGAGATCAGGACCAAACCTGGAGTCAGACACTTAACCGACTGAGCCACCCAGGTGCTCCGAGGAGGGGATCTTTGAAATGAGACATAAATGTTGAGTCAGAAGCAGCCCCATGATGGTCTGTAAAAGAGGCATTCCAGGCAGAGGGGATGGTAGATGCAGACATCCTGAGATAGGAATGAGCTTAGCATGTTCAACAGAGAAAGAACGCTTGCAGCACTGAGTGCAAGAGGAAGAGTAATGGGGGATGCAGTTCTGAAAGTCATGGGAGTGTTGGAAGCTACGGGGAGGGGATTCAGAGATAAGGGAGGATTTTAAGCAAGACATTGATGTGATCTGAATTTATTCGTTGAAAGATCTCTCTGGTAGGGGCAACTGGGCATCTCAGTCGGTTAAGCGCCAGACTCTTGATTTCGGCTCGGCTCATGATCTCAGGGTCATGAGATCACGCCTTGTTCAGTGTGGAGTCTGTTTGAGATTCTCTCTCCCTCTGCCTCTGCCCCTCTCCCCACTTGCACTCTCTCTCTCTCAAAATAAATAAATAAAATCTTAAGAAAAAAATCAAGATCTCTCTGGCTAGTGTGCAGAGAGTGGATTACAACAGGGCACAAAAGAAAATGAGACCTATTGTAGTACAGGCATAACTCAGAGGTTGCAGAGACAGCATGGGTTCAGAGGTACTGCGGGCTCAGTTCCAGCCCACCACCATAAAGCGAGTGAATCAAATGAATTTTTTGGTTTCTCAGTGCATATAAAAGTTATATTGACATTATACTGTAGTCTATTAAGTGTGCAATAGCATTATTTCTAAAAAACAAGGTCTAGCCTTAATTAAAAAGTACTTTATTGCTATAAAAGGCTAACAATCATCTGAGCTTTTAGTGAGTCGCAACCACTGATTACTGATCACCATAACAAATGTAATAATAATAGAAACATTTGAAATAGTGCAAGAATTACCAAAATGTGATACAGACACAAAGTGAGTAAATGCTGTTGGAAAAAGGGTACCGATAGACTTGTTTGACATAGGGCTGCCACGAACCTTTAATTTGTAAGAATCACAACATCTGCAAAGCACAATAAAGTGAAGCACAATAAAACAAGTTATACCTGTAATCTAAATAAGAGGTGTTGGGGTTTGCACTAGCACAGAAGCAGTGGAGATGAGGGGAAGAGACCAGACTTAGGATATAAAAATAGATAGCACTGGATCACATTGTTACTCACTGTGACCATTGAGCTATAGGAAAAATGAGAATTAAGAAAACATGAAGCAGATGAATATGACTTACTATCTCTGTATTATTATCTGAGTATATTAAGATTCTTAGACTAATATCTGATTATACTAAATAGCTAGGATCAACAAACTATAGCCTGTGGGCCAAATGCTACCTGTTGCCTGTTTGGTAAATAAAAGTCTTGGAACGTAGCCACTCGGATTCATTTATGCATTCCATATGGCTGCTTTTGCATAATAACAGCAAAGTTGAGAAATTCCAACAAAGACCTTATGGACAGCAAAGTCGAAGATATTTTCTATCTGGCCCTTTACAGAAAAAGTATTCAGACCCCTCGCTAAAGAGAATTATTCTCTACATTTAATTATTTAGCTTCATTGTAAGAAGAATCTGGAATTGAAATAATGGAATCACCAAATTCTCAGGCAGATTTTTGGATCTCTCAGGATTCTAGCTTGGTTCTATTGGATTTCACCCTTTGGTAACCGATGTTTGCTCTAAGGCAGTCACTAAAATTGAACTTAATGCAAATCAACCATACAAAGATTATGTCTCAGATTTGAAAGAAACCTTAGTCAGCATCTGATCTGAGTCCTTTATGATTATCTTAGAGGAGGAAATGGAACTCCATGGTCCTTGTGTCGCTAGCTCAGAGTTGCAAAGTCAGTTAGTGGCAAAGAGGAACCTACCGTGCCTGCTTCTCTTCTCCCAGCCCATACTCTGTCCACTATACCACACTGAATGCCTTAAAAATAGGCATAAGGGGGCACCTGGGTGGCTCCATTGGTTAATTGTCCTGCCCTTGATTTCATCTCAGGTCATGATCTCAGGGTCTTGGGATTGAGCCCTGCATCAGGCTCTATGCTCACCACGGAGTCTGCTTGTCCCTCTCACTCTGCTTTTCCCCACGTGTGCATACTCTCCCTAAAATAAATAAAATCTTAAAAAAATAGACATAAGAAGCTTTGATAATCACAGATATGAATGGATGAAGATTTCCTTTAAGCATCATTGTCTTTTACATCAAATTTCAAGTGTCCAACGTGTATTTCTTTTGAACTAGTTCATTCTTCATTTTATAAAATGATCCCATTGATTCTATCTTTAAAATTTATACTATGGAAATTCCTAAGCAAGTATAAAAGCAAAGATGATAGCAAAAGGAACCCCTGTGTACCTGTCACTCAGCTTCTACAATTAATCCGTGCTCATCTCATTTCCTCTAATTCCCTTACCCAGCTCCCACCCCCACCACCTTCATTATTTTGAAGCAAATCCCAGCTATTCCGTCATTTAATCTGTGGACATTTTAGTGTTTATCTCTAAAAGAGAAGAACTTTTTAAAAATTGTAAGCCAAAATTTAACTAACAATTCTTTAATATCATCAATATCCAGTCAGTGTTCAAGTATCCCCAATTGTCTCATACATTTTTCAAGTTAATATGTAGATTTCCCATTTTTTGCTTAAAACAAACAAACAAACAAAAAACCTGGACATTTGTCATTGGTATGTCCCATTTTCTGAATTTTACAATGACATCTCCATAATGAAATGATTTAATTAAAATAGCAATCCTTGAACTAATGTAAGCAATATTTGATTTTTTTTAAATGTAACTTAAGAGTTTTTAGAGGAGCACATTTATTGCTGAAAATGTACTCTTAGCATGTGTACACAGAACCTATCCTCACTCTTTAATACTCACCTCAGGTCAGGCCACTTGTCTGCTGGAAACTCTTGTTTTCCCATCTTATCCAGAGGAAGAGCTACCACCTGCCTCTGGTTGCAAGCCCTACATGATTTATTCTTAACTCAGCTCTCTGGCCTTCCCTTATTTCATCCTTCATTCATTAGTATCCAGCCAGCTGACTCACATCCTTATTTCTCTAAAACCCTTGTTCAAGGCTCTAAAATTTTACTTTCTCAGGAGGTTGACACTTGCTGTTCTTTCCCTGAAAAGTTCATTTCCCAGATGCCACCATGGCTCATTGCGTCTTTTCCCAAATATTCCCTTGACACATTCCCTCATCTCCTTCCAGTCTTAGTCAAATGTCATCTTTTCAGTGAGGCCTTCCATAACCAAACTATTTTAAATGACCAACTCTGCTCAGCAATCTCCATCCCCTTCTCTGCATTATTTTTGTATATTGTGCCCCATTTGTGTATTTTCAGTACCTAGGACAGAGCCTGGTTCATACTAGGCATTCAGTAAATATTTGTTGAAGGCATGAATAAATATATGTAGACATATTTGTTTAGTAGAATTTTGTCAAAATGAATAATATTTACTCTAGATCAGAGTGCCACCCCTGAATTCTTGGCTATTTTTCCTATTCAAGTTAATTAGACAAGTTAAGCTGGAAGAAAATCTACAAGTGCCCTTAATTTTACCCTTTGAGCCTGAGACCTAGAAGAATGTAGAGTAAGTCCTAGTACATGGTTACTTGTTTCTTTTCGTTTTTTCTGAACTCAAATGGACAAATATGTGCTCTTTAGAGATACAGTTTCTTCATAAGCTAAAGGTACCCTCTGGCGGGGGGTGGGGGGTGAAGAATGAGAAAGTCAACATTTGAGAGGAAAAGACTCCCAAGCCCCCTCTCCCATGAATCTTCATAGTCATGATCACTTCACTTCATGGGGGTAGAGAAGGAAGAGAATATTCATCAGCTGTCTGCTTCATTTTGGAGGATGATTCAAATAGACCTTACCCCAGCTATTTTTTTCTATTTATAATATATGCTTTGTTAATATTGTGGTCTCATCAAATGTGTCATTTCTTTTCTTTTTCCTATCCCTCCATCCCTTCTTATCCTGTGACATCTACTGTATGTGATGCTTTTCAGGGTGCCTTAAGTCTTCAGTGAGGTGGGAGGGTGTGAAGTCAACAGCAGACTAAAGAATTATCTTTTCAATTTCTAGATGAAAAACAGCTGGGGGGGGACATGAATTCAGGCTTTCAGAGTTCTTATTTCAATGCCCTAACTTTGTCACTCACTGTCAATCTTTGCACTGCTATTTGTTGAAATTAGACCTCCGTGGATATTTCACTCACTTGTGCTATCTCTGATTCTTTTCATATGAATAAATTCTCTTCAAACTTGAAAGTGTGGCTGATTATCACAGAGGATATGAACCTGATTGGTAGGAACATTTTTCATTGGCTGGTTCTTTATAGTTTGGGAACTCCAAAGACCGTAGTACATGTACCATGTGGCGTTGGATAAATATTGATTAGACTGATGGAAAGAAATATTTCATGAACATAAAATACTCAAAAAGAATCAAACTAGTCACTTCATTTCAGATAGAGAATGGGATATTCAACTTATTATCATAGCTTAAAAGAAGGTTTAGGCAGAAAAAGATAGAGGGAAAAGACTCCCAAACTAATTCTATTGAGGAGTATTGAACATTCATTTCTTTCACAAACACTTGTTGAGAGCCTACTTTGTCCCCAGCATTGTATTTGGTACTAAGTGTACAGGATGAGTTTTGTTCTTAAGGAATGTTTCTAGTAGGGGAAGCAGACAGCTAAATCAGCATTTACAATGTACTTTGATAAATACTGTAATAGAGACAATAGAATGTTATTCCAGCATGCAAAAGTAGTACCAGCTCTGTTTAAAAGAGGGTAGTCAGGGAGTGATTCTTTTTTTTTTTTTAATTTTTTAAATTCAATTTAGTTAACATATACTGTATTATTAGTTTCAAGGGTAGAATTCAATGATTCCTCAGTTGCATATAACACTCAGTACTCATTACATCAAATGCCCTCCTTAATGTCCATCACCCAGTTATCCCATCCCCCCACCCACCTCCCCTCCAGCAACCCTCAGTTTATCCCTCTGGTTAGGAGTCTCTTATGGTTTGCCTACCTCTCTGTTTTCATCTCATTTTATTTTTCCTTCCTTTCCAGGGAGTGATTCTTAAGCTGAATATTAAAGTTTGAGTAGGAGTTAGATAGAATGATGGATGGGGGAACAGATGAGAATGGGAACTCATTCCTAGATGTAGGAAGAAGTGGGTCCAAAGCACAGATGTGCCTTCTGGCAACAGCCAGTATTCTGGCTGGAGCTTAGAGTACTTATTGAGCCATGTTTTGATATGAGATTGGAAAAGGAGAAACCCTGCCATGGAGGGGTTTGTATGTCATTGTGAGGAGTTTGGATTTCATCATCAAGCTATGAGACACCTTGAAGGATTTTAATGGTGAGGATACGTGAAGGCAGAGAGGTGTCATAATTATAGGGATTGGATCTTATGAGAGTAGAAGCTAAGAGCAAGTCTGAATGAGAGCAGGGCGAATACAGGAGAGGTACACTTTTAGAGGTACACTTGACAGGGTTAATGATTAATTAAATGTAGGGGTGGGCAAGCAAGGAGAGAAGGAGAATGAGGAGATGCAGGTGATATATAAGGATCCAGAGAGGGATGGAAGTTAAAATGAGGGGCAGTTGTAAGAAAGAAGAGATAGTTAACTCCTTGTGACAAAGTCTCAAAGAAATCACATGGACTAAGAATTACGTATGGATTTATCAATTAAGAATTAAATTGTGACCTGCGTCACAGTAGTTTCAGATGAATAGTTACATTAGAAGCCAGTTTTCAATGCACTGAGGTATGAATGGGTCCAAATTATGGATGGTCTTCAGCTGTACAACTTGGGGGGCTCCTTTATAAGAAAACGGATAAACAATTATGAATTTAAAACCATGTGCAGAGCCTTGGGGTTGGGTCCATGCAATGAGGGGTCCTGACATACAGCTTCATTTGCTTTTTAACAAATTCATCTTTGGGCTGAAGAATGGGTGGGTGATGATGAAACAGCAAGTGTTAGTTCTTCCTTCCAGAACCTTGGCTTTAAAGGAAAGAAGAAAACTTGGAAAATTACAATGTGTGGAGGTGGAGAACAGAGGGCATAGGAGGAGTGTGTGTGTGGGTGTGTGTGTGTGTTTACTTCATGGAGTGACATGAGCGTGCTGGTGACATGATTTGGGGTGATGGAGAGGGTGTGGGAGACACACCTGAGAGCATGGAAGGTAGACAGAATACCTGAGGGAATGGGAGAGGATGGAATCAAGAGGACGGAGGGAAGAACATTCTAGGAGTGACCTGAATAAGAGGATTCAAGGAAGGAGACTCAGTGTGTTCTCACACATGTGGAATCATGGTGGTGGTGGAGGTGTCACAGAATTTCAGGGAGGAAATTCAGGAAAGTCTTGGGAATATGGTGCCAAAAAGTGTTAAGTGCAGCTGAGAGGTCCAAAATGAAGACTCAGCATAGCCCACACCATTTGACAACAAGAAGGCTATCACTGGCTTTTAGCAAGAGGGTTTCGGTGTAATGGTGGGGAGAGAAACCCAATGATGTGTTGGAAGTGAACGGGAGATAGAGGATTACAGCAGTGAGTGCAGCCTCAGAATTGGACGTGTTTGTGAGGAGAGGTGGGGAGACTGGGGAGCTGCCGGGGGACCATGCAGGGTCAAGCAAAGATTTTATTATTTACTTATTCCGAGTGTGTTGGAAGATAGAGCAAGCTTCTGTGTGTGGGGAATCCAATCAGAAGAGAGGGAGAGAGGGGGGATGAGGGGAATGTATCAAAGAAAAGAAAAGCCTTCGTTAAAAATGTTATTGCCCTAATTCAAAAAGCAATTTGTACAGATAAAGCATTCAAATAATATAGAAATAATGTAGTATGTGGAAATCTCTTATAACTATACTTTCTAACAGTAAATACTGGTAACATTTTTGTTTGGCTCTTATACTTTAGACATTTTTCTATTGTGAATAGGAATACACATACAAACATACAGATAGACAGGTGGAAAGATTTTTTTTTTACAAGATTAAGCAAGACAGTCAGTATGTTAATTTAATTTGACCTGAAATTGTGAGGTGATGTTCATATAAGTTCGTAGAGCTGTAGCTTATTCTTTTTGGTGACAAATTTTTATTTTTAAAATCAGTCCTCTGTTGATGGGTCAGTTGTTTTCAGTTTACCACTATTAAAAGCAAGGGTATAATTACCATCTTTGCATATTTGCGTGAGTATTTGTATAGAATTTATGGCTTAAAGCATATTGCTAGGTCAGAAGGTATTTAAATTTATATTGTTACCAATTATTTCCAAGTTTCCCCTCATATCTCATTATCCTAATTTATACTCCTGCCCACAATCCGCTGAGTGCTTAGAAAATCATGTTTTCTAATCAAGTGGAGGCGGGCGGGAGGGATGGGGTGGCTGGGTGATGGACTCTGGGGAGGGTATGTGCTATGGTGAGCGCTGTGAATTGTGTAAGACTGATGAATCACAGACCTGTACCCCTGAAACAAATAATACGTTATGTGTTAATAAAAAAAATAATAATAAATTTAAAAAAAGAAAATCATGTTTTGACATTAAACTTAACTCAGTGAAGAACTGGAGTGATCACACTCTAATGTCCTCTGAATTAGCCAGAAGTCCTTTGTGGAAGGGTCTCAAATATCTTAACTGCTTACTTGTTCTCCTCTGATTAAAACTTTTATTGAAGAAGCTGAATTCAATAGTGAGTAACAAACTATTCTGTATTGAATTGGGTTATCATTTGATTTGCTAATAATAATTTTTTTACAAACATGCAGGAATCTTAGCTGTCTCATAATAAGGCCTAAATATATGGATATCTAGAACTTTAGAAGCAGGAGGGATTTGAAGAACTGTTCAGAGCACCCTTCTCATTGGATAGCTGAAAAAGAACGTTGATGGTCAGAGTATCTGGGTTTCCCCATATGGACACAGTAATCTGCACAGCTGCTTCTTTCCATTGATTTTACCTGGAATGCCTTCTTTTGCTGTTTAGCTCATCTCCCTTGTTCTATAAGACAGCATCACTCTGGACTTACTTGGTATTGACAGAATCCACCTGGCATTATAACAGCTTGCTTCTGTGTCTGTTCCTTGTTTCCTACATCTTAAGCTATAAGATTTTTCTGAGCAAGACCGTGTCTTATTCTTACTCATCTTTCAGTCCTCAGTTCCTATTTCTTGATGTTTTTTGATAATTGTTAAAGCTTGGTGATGGGTATGTAGAGATTATTGCACCATTTTCTCAAATTTTGTATGTGTTAAAATTGTCTATGATAAAAATAAAAATGTTTTTGGATATGGATAAAGGAATATTATAAATTTATTGTTTAACTTAAGCTGGAACAATTTTCCTCATGCCCTCATGCCTTCATTCTCTTCCAGTTGCCTGGCTATGAAAGAAGTGTTTTTTTTAAATGAGCTTTAAGCTAGGAAGTATACAGACACTGTTTTAATGTAAGATATAGGAGATATATTGGTAGTAGATTCACCTTTGCAGTACATAAACTCATACTGGTCTTCAGCTATCCAGCTTGAAGCCCAGACAACCGTGAGGCTTTCTTCCATCCCCTCTTTACTCAGATTTCAGGATCTAAAACTCCTCCTCTCCCTGTACAGTGTGGAAACAAATGGAAGCATGAATGGCAGATACCCCACACTGGAGGATGCACTTCAAAGGATTTGGGACTTTGGCATGAGAGGAAGGAGAGGAGAGTTAGGGGAAGAGTGGGGGAGATGGCCCATGAGGGTAGAGAAGAGCACAGAGTCTTTTTTTTTACTGGAGAATGACTATTTCCCTGGCTCCATTTTTCTCAGGTTGATTTAACTCTTAGGAGTGTTCTAAGACTTTCTGCATATAAGCAGTACCTGACCGCTGGACAGTCTCAGGCATTTCTGAACACCAGATTACCTGCTAGAGGGGACCACTGTTTGTACCAAATTTTCCCATGTTGTTGACACTGTACATTCCGGGACCACAAGGGTCTTCTGTGAATTCAGGGACCCATTGATTAGAGTGTTCTGTGTTACTTAGCTGTGTGTCAGTAAAAAGACCTAGTTAAAAACAAATGGAAGAGTAGGTCTTCAGGGAATACCTCTCACATACCAAGTATATTTATGTGACACACCGTTTCCTTGGTAACTCACGGAATGGGGAGCAGGACGGGCTTGTGAGCTTGCTCCCACAGAGATGGAGGGTGGTAGTTGTGGGAGGTTATGGTTTCTTCTCCACACAGTTGAAATTCACAGAAGGGTTGCTACCAGCCTACTTTCGTGCTTGTGGGATACTAAGGGAATCACTTGGAGATGAGATTCTTCCAGCTGCACATTTCTACATTCAAACGTTTAGGAGAAGAAATTGCATGACTTACGTTAGTATTCACTATTAGTCAAAGACTGGTTAGAGTCTTATTTGGAGTTCCACTAGCTTAGATACGTGTAGACATTTTTAAGATTATCTAAGAAACTAACCAAGCATTTAGTTTGAAAATAATATTCTGTTTGCAAAGGCTACTGGGGTAGGGATTATTTAACCTACAAAAATGGATACAGATTTTTTTCAATGTCTGAAGACAGATTTAGTTGTTTCTAGGTACTTGATAGGATTGAGATATCATGCGCATTAAGATTTTAAGTTAAGGTCATATGCACACACACTACATATACTATATACTCTGTGTACCATATGTACATACATACACACACACTAAAGGATGGGAAAGGAATATTGATAACAAAGACCAAAAAAAGTGAGGATTCCTAAAGACCTGAAGAACCTTAGGAACTGATTAACTAAGGATAATAAGATGTCAGAATCGGTACCTTCAAGATTTTCTTTCAAATCTGTAGTTTCCTTTATAACCCAAGTGGAAAACTTTTAGCCCCATCCTTTACCTGATGGAGTGAAAATCTCAGTTCCTGTTTATAATTGTCCTACAGATTTTGGATTATGTAAGAATCCCTCAGTTAGACCTGTTTCATGTGGGAAGAAAGATTGAGGATGAATCTTTTGTTCAGGAAATTGATTGGAACTAGCTTGGCGGCCAGTTCTTGCTTGTCAATCATGTTCTTGTCTTTTCAAGATAATGCATCTGGTTTTTTTTTTTTTTCCTTCTTATCCCCTGGCTAAGAATTGATCCTAAAACTGAGAAACAACAGAAATTATCTGTAGCAGCAAACTTAGTCATATTAAGCATATATATTGAACTAAAATGCTCCTCCAACTTGCAGAGTCTAGGCATTAGGTGTTTATATGTCAGTTTGAAGTTACAGGTTATTCTGAAGAAATTGAGGTCAGCTATGAAAGATAATTAAATGGCCATGAAATGTTTCCCAGTATTTTCTTAGTAAAAATCACATCTTTTCTTTAGAAGGAGAGGGCTGATGTTATTTTCAATAATTTGAGGTCTAGAGAAGAACGAAAACTTTTACCTAGAGAATCGCATGAGGGGGTAAATATGTAGTTTCTTTCTTTTTCTTTTCCTTTTTTAAATTTAAATTCAGTTATCCAACATATAGTACATCATTGGTTTCAGATGTAGTGTTCAATAATTTATCAGTTGCATATAACACCCAATGCTCATCACATCACGTGCCCTCCTTAATGCCCATGACCCTACATGAGTTTCTTTTGCACCCAACCATACCTTAGGGATCACTGTCCATACATATCATGCCTACCGCAACTGACTGGTAGCAGCAGCCTTATCAAAACTTAAGTGGTATTTCCTAGAAAACGCCCATTTATTAAGCGTAATGTTGCCTCCTGTCCTGATGCTTGCAGAATTAAGTCTATGCACTTCTTATCTGTTGTCCATCCTCTCTCCTGTCTGCCTGCCTTCCCCCTCCCTTTGAACTAAATTACTTCTTTGGCTAGCCAAATGGTTATATTGAAGAGCAGAGAGAAGAAATAGGAACTACAGAGAAGGAATATTTCGTGAGTGTTTAAGACATCTGTATTGAAAATTATTTTCACGACTGAGGGTCACAATCAAACTATGTCACGGATCTGAAGAGTCCTGAGCAATCTATTTGGGAGTACTGAAGTGGGAACCCTTGTAAGAGCTCTCAACAGATGTGGCTTTGCCTACCATGCTATGCTACTGAGCCCAACAGAAACCATTCTCCCGGTGATGCTAAATTCCCTTGTCACAACATGGTTTTATGTATGGATTGAATGGAGACTTCTATCAGAGGCTGAAAAGCAGGGGGAATGAGACTGGAATCTGATATCATAGGCGGAATGAATATTAGATATTTCTTTTTAAAAATGAGGATCTGGGGGCGCCTGGGTGACTCAGTTGGTTAAGTGTCCAACTCTTGATTTCAGCTCAGGTCCATGATCTCAGGGTCGTGGGATCAAGACCCCCAGACAGGCTCCGAGCTCAGTGCAGAGTCTGCTTGAGATTCTCTCTCCCTCTCCCTTTGCCCACCCCCCACTCTCTATCTTTCTGTGAGATAGATAGATAGATGATAGATAGATAGATAGATAGATAGATAGATAGATAGATAGATAGATAAGAGGATCTGAAAGGATAATAAAATCTGTTATTGGGATGCCTGGGTGGCTCAGTCGGTTAAGCGTCTGCCTTCAGCTCAGGTCATGATCCCAGGGTCCTGGGATCGAGTCCCACATCGGGCTCCCCGCTCTGCGGGGAGCCTGCTTCTCCCTCTGCCTCTGCCTCTCTCTCTCTCTATCTCTCATGAATAAATAAATAAAATCTTAAAAAAAAATAAAATCTGTTATCTTGATTTTGGGAGAAACTGTATAAAGCCATTACAAAGATATGGGCATTTTTGAAGAAAATTCTCTATTCTCATTATTTGCCATCTTTTTGGTGAAAGAAGTTTCACTAGGAGTGTTTTCCATGTAAGAGTTTTAAATTATTGCCAGTATGTGCTAATGGAAGCATGTGAATGGGAGACCACCATTTTCACTACAAAAGCTCTAGAACAGAACAGTAATAGATATTTGGGTGCTTGGGTTGAAAATTGCAAACAACGAATAAAAGAAGAGAAGAATATGTTTTCAGAATTCTGTAAAAATTGGGGATTATTAATTATTCCTTTATATAGGAGAACTAGAGGTGACAGCCATTTGGGGCCAGATGGGAAACTGGAAAACAGGGTCTCTTCAGTGCAGAGGAGGGCTGAGAAAAACTTTGCCTATGAACAAGTTGAAGATCGGGTAGAATGAGCAAGAGAATGTTCACTTTATTCATAGAGAGAGAAGTACTTGATCAGGAATGGAATGGATTTAGGCAAGTAGAGAAAGATAAGCAGAATTTAAAGATTGTTAAGAGCCACGATTTAGGAATGTTCAGAGGTTAGTGGTTGTAAAGTACTATGGTAAACTCTACGTCTCCATTAAACCCTCGTAGCTGACTCTTTACTTATTGTATAATATGGTCAAAAGATGTTATCACCTAAATAGCTGGCTTTAGAATTGCTCTTATAAGAGGGAACTGTCTTTGGCTGGAATTTTATTTAAGTGTTTGCAGAAGGCATTTTGGTGCCAAGACATCAGAGAGAAGGGCAAATATGCTAGTAGAAAAGATTTTATGCTCTTCATGCAGTGAGAAGAGAGGTGAGGGGGCAGAGAGAAGAGAAAGATGGAAGAGAAATAAGGCATAACGTGATATATACTGGATGCTGTGTCAGGAAAGGTCCAGAAGACACATTTGCTAGCAGGCTGACCAGAAAGTTCTTTTGGGTAAAGAAATTTCTTAGATTCAAATGCCTTCCTGGTCCTGCAAAAACAACAACAACAACAAAACAAAAACAAAAGCAAACAAAACCCCACACTACCTAAGCCAAAATAGTGACCTTGTGCACAAAAACATCGTCAAAACATGTCCCCTACCCACCTCTTCTTCCAATTTGATTGCTGTTCATAATCTCCTCCTATGTAGAAATTTGAAGCTGCAACAGACTCCAGTTTTTCAAAAAAGAAATCTACTATACTCCCAAATTCTTTGTGTGGGTTGGGTTTTGGGGGCAAGTGGTATAGGAGCTAAATTCCATGTTCAGTGTGATGCTATGCAGAAAAAAGTCACTCATTAAGTCACTAACGCCAATCAAGCTATTTATTTTTTCTTGAAATGTCTTTATTTTAAAAAGATAGCTAGAAACATCATTAAATCAGACGCAAACTATAGCTGCCTATCTGACACACTTCCTAAACCAGTGATAGCCTCCTTGTTTTTGTTTTAATAGTTCAAAACTATCAAGCAAAAACCAAGTTGAATGTGGATTAACCAGATTCCTCCCACCCCAAAGGTTGATATCGTTGATCAGAGAAAAATTGGTATTTCTTGGCATTGACATACCAGTGTCTATCTGAATATATGAAATGTATTATATGTCATAATTTCTTTTTCCAATTTGGAAATATGTGTATGGTGGCAAAATGGTTATAAATAAGTAGAGAAAGAGCTGAGACATTGGGTTGTAAACCAAGATTTACCAGTAGCTTCCTCTGTAATATTGGTAAATCAGCCTCCATTTCTGGATATGAGTTGCCAGATTTACAAAATAACAAGGCTGATTTGACTCTCCTTAAGGACCTTCCTCCTTCAAATATCTATAAATGTTTGAAGCTACAACCAAATCAAATGACTGTTTTGAAGTCTTATAAAAATATCCTAACACTGCAGTCAACTCCAGAAAGAGCTGATGCCATTATTTAGGTACTTCGAATCATTCAGTTTATTTAGTTTAATCCCTAGATAATTAAAACAAGTGAGTCAAAAGCAATAAAAGAATTTGAGCAGTAAGGCAATAGGAGTTAGATCCGATCACCTTGGAAAATAATCACTTCCTAGAGTTCATCCAAAAAGATTATATGAAAACAGGTAGTTAATTATTACAGTAGCCACAATCTGGCCTAATTTTGAAAAATAAGGTATATTTTGAAAGAAGAATGAGTTCATATTAGAGTAACAGGCAAGAACAAGATAAAATACTCAACATCACCAGTCATAGAAATGTAACTTAAAACAAGAAAATGTTTTGCCTGTGAGATTTGAAAAGCCTAAATAGAACACAGCAACGAATGCTGATAAAGTTTCAGTGAGTGGTGAAATACAAGTTATAGCAGCCAGATGCAGAATTACTTGCAAGCAAAGAAAAATAGTGGCTCAAATATCGCCATCCTATTAGCCTCAATAGTATTCGGAGAACGGCCTTGATATAAATCAGTGAAAGAGGTGGTGCCCTTCATATATATATGTATAATACATTGTATAAGTGTGTATGTATGTATGTGTGTGTATGAGATTCTATAGTTTAAGAGACTTATTCCCTTCCCAGTAGCTTGCTTGCTTTCTTTTACACTTTTAGGTAGGAATCAAAACAAAATGGCACTGAGATTCAGAATCTTGGAAGATACAGTAAGAATAATTAATCAGTATGGATACTATAGGATTTAAGAAAAAAGAAAGAATTCTGATTCCTGATCATTGGATAAATTCAAAGGGAAAATTGGGATTGAGAGATGGCAGTGTCGGCCGAGGAGTACTCTGAAGCTTTGGCTGTGAGAGCAGAAGGTGCAGGGAAGGTTGATGGCCACTGAACCCTGATGGAGGGTGGAGCCCTCCAGAATTGTCTGTGATGCTCATGTACACTCCATCTCACCAGAGAGAAGAGTGCATGTCCCTATCAAAACAGGTGGAGCAGTGGATGTTTAAAACCTGAGGACTAGTTTGCCATATAAAAATGTTGAATTTTGAGATGAGAAAAGAATGCTTCAGGGCTATATGTATAAGAGGTATGAAGTCTCGCTGGGGAAAATTGTTCTTCAAGGGATACAGTCCTTCTTGAACATAAACATGAAGGTCAGAAATTTTAATGAATGATGGTAGATCTTTCTCCCAGCTTAGCTTAAGTAAGAGTTAGGAAATCTTGGCCAAGGCTCCTATTTCTAGTAGGATACTGGGCTACATAGTCTGAGGGATCCTTCTGCTAAAATATAATGAGATCGTTGATAAATTGCCCAAAATATAATATTTAATTCATTATTTGATTTGCTATAAAGTAAGAAAAAATCTAAGGGCAAAAGTAAACTAATAAAAATAAAATCCAGTGAGCTGAAAAGGAAAGTAAGTTGTAAAAAGGAAAGCAAGCAGGGAATGTTAAAGTGTGGTTACATGAAGGAAAACACCTATAAGGGCGCTGGGATCTAGAAGTCAGCCCCTGGCAAGGTGAGGAAGCTAAACCTGAGAATCCTGCATTAAGCTCTACCAAAGAGCTTTTTTTAAAAACTTTTTTAAACTTTTGTTTTTCTCTTTGGAAATTTGGTGAAACCCATAGTTTTCTTCATATAATAGTGATCCCTAGTGCATAAAATAAAATACATAAAAGTATGAAGAAAACAATTACCTAAAAATAGAATTATCGAAGTATTTTTTAAAATTTGTGATTTAATAATACATGTGCTTCTTTATTCATTTACTGAATAATAATATCTAGTGGTGGCTTTAATAACTATAATTTTAAAGTACTTATAAATGTACATGATATTTTGAGATTCTGAAGCTATAGAAATATAATATGAAAATATCTATAATTGTTACTAGTTGCAAATACTAGTTTGGCTTTTTTACTACTGTGAAAGAAATTAAAATTAATGAGCTAATTATTCATCTAAAGAGTAAAAAAAGCAGCACAATATACTCAAGAGAATATACAAAAAAGATATAATTACATTAGAAACATAAGTTAATAAAAAAAGAAATCAAGGGGCACCTGGGTGGCTCAGTCGTTAAGCATCTACGTTCAGCTCAGGTCATGATCCCGGAGTCCTGGGATCGAGCCCTGCATCGGGCTCCCTGCTCGGCGGGAAGCCTGCTTCTCCCTCTCCCACTCCCCCTGCTTGTGTTCCCTCTCTCACTGTGTCTCTCTCTGTCACATAAATAAATAAAATCTTTAAAAAAAAAAAAAATCAAAGTAAAGAAGTGAGAATGACAAAACCAAAAGCTGTTTTTTGAAAAGACTACTAGAATAGATATCTGATGAGATCAATCAAAATTAAAAGGAGACAAAAATATCTAATATTAAATATAGAAAAGTATTATAATTCGAGATACAGAAAGTATCTGTATCAAAAAGTAATAAGAAAATACCAAGTTTTGGCTTATGTCGATAGATTTAAACACTTAAATGAAATATACAAATTCTTAGAAACATGTATTTTTACCTAAAATGACTCTAGAAGAAATAGAAAGCATGAAAATTTCTGTAACCATTAAATAAACTGAAGAATCTTAATTTTCCCACAAAGAAAAAAAAACTAGTTGCAGGGTGTGTCACAAAAGAATTCTACCAAGCTTTCAAGATAGTTTTAATATTTGACACCTGCCAAATAATAGAAAAAATAAAAATATTCTCTCCACACACTTTAGGAAGCTAATATAATCTTGTTTCTAAAACCACACAAGAACACCATGAGACAAGAAAATAATAATAGGCCATCTTACTTAGGAACATGGATGTATATAAATCCTGAGCAAAACACTGGCACACTAAATCTAATTATGTATAGCAAGATCATATATCCTTAATAAATAGTGTTATTTCCCCAGAAATACAAGAGTATTTTATTTTCTTATGCATTCTATAAATTAAGCACACTACATCAACAGATCAAAAGAGAAACAAATATATGATTTTCCTAAAAGCTAGAAAAAAATTGATAAAATTAAACATTTATTATAAATATTCTTCAAACTAGGAATAGAAAAAAGCTTTCTTAACCTGAAAAAAGCTGTGTGTTAAAATGTTTTTTAAAACGTTATTATTAGTAAAAAAGAAGCATTCCTTGTAAAATTAGGAAGAGGACAAGAATGACTAACAAAACTGCCTCTATTCAGTATTATTTTCTATGTTTTAGTGTATTAAGTATAGAAAAATAATGAAATATATAAAGAAGGAAGAAAAAATTGCCATTATTTGCAGAAAATAGTTGCCCAGATAGAAACATCCAAAATGTCTTCAGACTTATTAGAATTAATAAGAGATTTTAAAAATGTATTTGGCTGTATGACATACAAAAGTTAACTTAATTTTTGTACACCATCTACAAACAAAAATGTAATAGCACAAAAATATAAGGGTGCATAGGATTAAATCTAACAAATACTGCTAAAGACTTATAAAGACAATTATAAAACTTTTTGAAAGACATTAAGGAATAAATGAATAAACAAATGAATCCAATTAGTGAATCAGAAATTTAACATCATGAGATGCCTGTTTTCTACAAGTTAAGCTAGAGATTCAATGCAACTTCAATAAAAATACCAATAGAAAATTTTGAGAAATTTGACATGCTGATTCCAAATGTTTAAGGGGAAGTTCAATGGCCAAAACTTTCCTAAGAAGAATCTGGTGTGGAAATTTGCTCAATAGATTGTCAACGTACTCTGTATTTTCAGTGTTTATAGCAGTGGTGTTTATGCTTGGTACACAGCCTCACTCATGAATAAAGATCAAGATCCTAGAAACAGAACCTACATTTGTGACATTTTGATTTGCAATAGAGGTAGCATTCTAGATCAGTGGAAAATAAGTGCTAACAATTTATCATGTTGGGAAAAAATGAAACTTGATTCTTACCTCACACCATACACATAAAAACGATTTTGGTTTATTTCTCAAAGGAAAAAAAAAAACTGCAAACCTTTAGGAGAAAATACAGATGATTTTTTTAAACTTTATGATGGGAAATATTTCTTAAACAAAATACATAAGAAACAAAATGTGCAAGAAAAGATTAATAAAACTGCATCAAATTAAGTATTTCTTTTTGATATAAATTTACTAAGAAAGAAAGCGAAAAGACAAGACATTAATTGGAAGATATTTTAATAATATGTAACTGACCAAGGATTATGAGCTGTGCGATGGACACATACGGGTAAATTGAGGATAGCTAGCTTCTGGAACATTACTTAAAGAGCTCTAGAAGCTACGGGCGCCCTTATACCACATTTAATCAAATATTTAAAAGCACACCTAATTTCCACAGCATATCTATTTTTCTATAAAAAATATTGAAATAATTTATTATTTCAGATTTTGAAACTCTTTGTCCATAATGAATTCATCTGATTTACGATGGGATTGAATCTTCATCACAGATTCAAGCAGTTCAGGCCAATTCTATCAAACGAGTGGTTTGTTCTTCCTTCAGAGGACAGAAAGGCCAGCAAACTAATGTGCCTGAATTTCACACAGGTTTCTACTCATTTTGGCCAAGTTAGCCCCACAAATTCTGGAATTTCAGTTGAACTGTGCAGTTTTGACTGTTGACGTGGGCACCAACTATTTTTGACTTGGCCTACCAGTAGGCAGGCCCCACCAACTGCTCACACACTAGCTAAACAGAGCAGCTGCCTCTCAGGAGAGCTGCCAAATGTGATATTTCACTGCTTTAAATAATCAGATACTTGTGAGTCACGAATGGTGCTTGGGACGCCAGCCTGTTGGGTGTTTGTTGGTGCTGCGGATTACTAAGGAGAGAGCAGAGCATGATAAGTGAGATTTAACAGCAAGGATCTTTCCTTGTATTATGTGCAGACCTAAGGTGGGGGAAAGATGAGGGAAGGATTCCAAGTCACATGTTTACCATTCTCCATTCTAGCCGCAATTCTTAGAGCCTGGTTTGGATTCACCAGCAGAGACCAAATGCTCATTTGTTGGGGGTTCCGTAGCATGAGTTCCCCCACCGAATGAGAGATTTGACCAGGATGACCTCCAATGTGTTTTCCAGTTAGAAATTCCCTCACTGTTAAAAAAAAAAAAAAAAAGAAAAAGAAAAGAAAAAAATCGCCGTTTGTGGAAATACGGTGGTAAGAGGCAGAGTGATTTTTCATATAGAAGAAAAGGTTTTTTTCAGATTAAAAGCAGCTACTACATGTTGGCTAATTGAATTTAAATAAAAATAATAAAATAAATTAAACCAGTAAAAAAAAAAAAGCAGCTATGGCCTTTGAAAAGAGAGAGAAACACATTTAATACTACACTGGGAGCTATAAGATATCAACTCCAATCTGTGCTCTCAAAACTCACTGGACTGACCTTGCAAGTGTTGTCTTGTCTCTATCTACATGGCACCAAAATATCTGGTCATCTCAGTGGGAAGATTAATCAGCTGATTATTGGGGGTGGGGTGGGTCTTTCCTTCTCATTTATTTTTAGAGGGCTGCATCAGCATCTTTGAACACGTGAAATGCCCAGTCAGTATGCCATTTTCATTAGCATGATGCAAAAAGCTTGAATTGCACCATTATGAACCGGTTTGAAATTTGGCAAATTATAGTCCTATTTTAGCTTTACATTTTTTAAAAAGTAAAAGAAACTTGAAGTGTATTTTGAGCTAACATCGTTAACTTAGGAGGTGGCAGAGCTTGTGCAATTCAAGGTAAATGAGAACTATGTCTTACCCCTAAAAAATCGATTGCTTTCCCTTGTGATGGTCTGTGTTTTCCTGCATCTGTCATTCCTCTTGGGAAAAGCGAATGGTAAGGCCCACTAGGAGTCAACAGCTTCCTCAGGCCCAGGAGCCCGAGGACAAATTGTACAGATGGGGGCCTGTGGACATGTTTTGATTGGCCTATAGAGAATTTTTAAAAATTAAAAAAAAAAAATGTTGCTAAGAGAAGAGTCAGATTTTTTTCACACAAAAATTTTCCAACTTTGCTTGAAATATCAGACAATATGGCAATTCCGGGCCCCAGTTCCTTCGTGGCACCATTAGCTGAGAGAGAGTACCACAGCTGTCTTTAGGTGGGAGAGTACTCGTTTGTGCCTCATCTTGCATCAGTCCCTATCCTCTGGTTAGTTTTAAGTCATCAACGTTATGCGTCTGGTCCTGTAAGATAATTGAATGTACATAATTGAATGTACTGACTAGAGTCTCCATCTACCAGAATTATCCTCTCCATTCAGTTGAGCTCTACACGGCCTGTTTTCTCGGGGTGTCTGTCTTCTGCTCCCTCCCATCTCTTATCTTTTAAATTTGACGTGTTGTAAAGCTCTGATGGGATCCCTAGTACCATTGTTTCCTTGTCTTCATGTTCTCTATGATGGCTTCATAGGTGGTTTTCTGGGATCCTGAATATCAGTAGTTTCTGTTGGCCAGGAATCTCTGTTCTATTGAATCTGTCTTTGGTAAGTAGTAGTTCTTCTATGTTTATACCCGCTGTCCTCGCTGGTACTGGTTGATATGTTCAAAATGTGTCACTTCGGATGTAGCTCCTAGGTATGTATTAGGTTCATTATTTGCTTCCCTGGTCAGAATCAAAGCATTGACGAGTCATCTCTATTTTCTCCGGGGCTTTCTGTACAAATGGCCTTCCATGGAATCCTCCAAAGTTAGTTCCTCTATGCTATATAGTTTTTTGGGGATATCTCTCCAGAGGAAGTTATTCAAGGTCTTTTTGCTTGTTTAGTGGATGGAAGGCAATCCCAGCTCTCTTATCTTCTTAAATTTATTCTTGACTCAGAGTCACCTAACTTTATCCCTATTGGTGGCTTCATAATGAGAACAGTGAACACATTTCTTTTTTCAGCAATGTCAAACTTTAGGTTTCTGAGGAACTTGGCAATACTTTAAAGGTTTTTACCTTTGTACCATGTGCAATGGGGCATATATAAAATAGAAAAAGACTTATCCTTAAAACCCAAAGTACCTACTTAAATAGAAGTGATCTATGTGGATAAAATTCATTTGTATGATACTTTAATATCAAGGCTTTTATTTATTCAGTCAGTTTGACAAACCAAACTGATCTCCATGTTATAGGTATAAAACCCAATGCTGTTTTTTCCATAGTGGTCCCTATATTCACATTAAAATAGTTTTTATTTCTGTTTTCTTTTTTTTTAAGATTTTATTTATTTATTTGACAGAGAGAGACACAGCAAGAGAGGGAACACATTTTATTTCTATTTTCAAATCAGCTTTTTGATGTCTATAAATCTTAGATGTGAAAAAAACAACCTATATTTAGGATGACAGAATGATGTTTCTGATAAAATCAGGATTATCCAGATTACTATAATATGTGAGAGGCTGTCAATAGGACCCAAATCAATAGAGGTAAAACATTAAGTAAGTGCAAATACTTTAACCAAGAAATTCCACTTCCAGAAGTTTATTCTAAGAAAATAATTAAGGACTTGTTTATAGATTGTGCTAACAGATTATTGCCAAGGCATTTTTTTTTTTGGTAATGGCAAAATACTGGAAGTAAGTGTTTGAAATACAATATTAGCTAAACTGCATATATTACATCCATGTAATTTACTCACTAAAAATGATGATTTAACCAAAAAGCTTAGAGACATTGTAGGTACAGATTAACAGTGTTGTGACTGATTATCAAATAGTCCAGTCACACAATGGAATATTATGCAGCCATAAAAAGGAATGGGATGCTCTCTATCTGCTGATAGGGAATGATCTCCAGGATGTATTCTTAAGTGAAAAAAACAAGATTCAGAAGGGTATATTTAATACACAACCATTTGTGTATGCATCTGTGCATGTATGTAATAGAATATTACAGTCAAAAAGGGGAACGGATATCAAAGCAAAATCTTCCTGAAAATACCTTGTTAAATAATGTTGACCTTTGAAACTTAGAAATATTTCACATTTGCAAAATTAAATCAAATTGAAAACATACAATAGAGTAACCCCTACAAATTAAAAAAACAAAATGAATGAACTTCACTGCATATCAAGTCGGTGGTAGTAACCCCAGAGAGCATGAATTATTTCATGTGGCTTTAGAAACAGTGTGTTGAGGACATATATTTGGTGTAATATATACTAAGGACAAATAGAGTTACTAACCCATTTTCAGGTTTATTCAGTCCTCTGGTTGTCAGTGATAACATTAGTGTTATTATTTTAAAACTCTTTTTGATCTACTATAGGATCATGTAAGGGTGTAGTAATTTTAATATCAGTAACCATAATTTTTAATGTCATAGAAAAGAGATACACATTCTCTGAGGCACCTGAACTAACTTCCAAAGAGCCTCATTTCTTCTTAATATCTGAATCCCACTCAAGCAGCTTCCCTCTCTCCTAGGTACGCTTATCTGACCTGCTAGGTTGCCCTTGGTTCCCAAATGGCTGCCTCTGGGTTTTCTCCCCCTTTATTTTTTGTGCACACGCTGTTGCTTTTCATGCTTTGTAGATGCGGCTGCTTCCTGCCCAGCCCAGCCTCTCGAACACTTCTCCAAGCTCTGGCCCTCCCTCCCTCCGTCTGTTTTTCTTAAAGCAAGTGTTCCTCCCAGGACCATCGCTCTCTGGGTACAGAGCATATTCCTGCAGCTCTTTTCAAATAAATGAATCAAGGAACATGAGTTATAAATGGGATTTTAGAAATATTACTCCCATTTCAGGTCCCATGTTAAAATCAGTGGTTAGGCCAATTCTAGTTCTATCAATTGCCTTTCCTTTATTTATTTATTTTTAAAATTTAAATTCAATTTAATTAACATATAGTGTATTATTAGTTTCAGGGATAGAATTTAGTGATTCATCAGTTGCGTATAACACCCAATGCTCATTACATCAAGTGCCCTCCTTAATGCCCATCCCCCAGTTACCCCATTCCCCTACCTACCTCCCCTCCAGCAACCCTCAGTTTGTTCCCTGTAGTTAAGAGTCTTTTATGTTTTGTCTCCCTCTCTGATTTCATCTTATTTTTCCTTCCCTTCCCCTATGTTCCTCTGTTTTGTTTTTTAAATTCCACATAGGAGTGAAATCAGAGGATATTTGTCTTTCTCTGACAGACGTACTTTGCTTAGCATAACACCCTCTAGTTCCATCCACGTTGTTGCAAATGGCAAGAACAATTGCCTTGCCTTTAAACAAACCCCAGTAAAACACAGAAGTATAAAATAGACAAATTACAGAATGATCCTTTTCAAGAGGGGCCTAATGTTTCAGAAATAAGTTGATTCAGTATGTTTTTATTGGAACTTGACCAAACGCAGCGCAGTGTAGTAGGTGTTGAGGGGGAGGGTCTTACACAGAGTTAACTCTCCGAGCTAGAATGGATTAACGGGAATAGACTCTCAAAGGCTGCCAAGTTACCAAGTACATTACCAGACACTTAGTATACTCAAGAGTCAATGTTACATGCTATTTTGAGGATAACACCAAGAGAGGAGAAGTTATGTGTTTCGTTTTGGAAGGATTAAATTTACTGGGGAAATAGAGAAAGCTGCGGATATAGCTTAAGCGTGGACTGCATATGTTCAGCCACACACATGCAAACATACACTTTCTGGGAGAAAACAGAAGAAATAATTAAAAGTGGCTAAAGCAGAAGCGATATGGGCCAAACTGAGTCTACTTAATATTCTTCCATATCATTTGAAATTTTAATATGTGCAATGTTTTATTCTTAGAATGACAAAGCAAATCGTGGAAACTTTCATCCGTGTCTATCCAGTGCCTGACACAGAGCTAAACAGAGAAGAGGTACTTAATGAATATTGGATATCTTGCTCTGCATGTGAAATATAACTTCTAAAATGTTAAATAGGATAATGATACAGTTTAAAATTAAAACCGTACAAAACAGAGGAGAGGGTGAAATGAGTGGAAGAGGCTGATTAATGGAAAGAGTTGAATTAGTGGCATGATCATGGTGACTTTTATTGTTTGGGTGACGAGGGTTTTACGCATAAACAAATTTTTAAACCCATTTGGTAAATGCTTCCCCAGGGGCTTCGGCATGCTTGTCAGGGAGAGGTGGGTCCCGCAGAGAAGTCAGGAGAAGAAAGCTAAACAGTAATTCACTTTAATCTTGTGTTCTGCATTATGAATATGCAAATAGGTTCAGTGAAGTGAGCCCGGTGACGGTATCACTTGGAAACCCGCGTTAAATTATTTTAAGTGGGCAGGATAGAGACCAGCTCAGGAGTTTCTCTCTTCTTTGAATCATGTGATTTTGGTATCATCCTGAAGTGCTTCTGATGAGTTCTCCTTGTGCCACCCTAACAAGTTTTTAGAAAAAGGCATGTTACATAAATTATTATTATTTATTACAGAAATGAAGTGCAGTAGCCTGTAGGAAAAAATAAAGAATTTGTGGCATCTCACAGATCCCGGGAAGAGATGAAGAGCTGTGCTTCAGGGTGGGTGGGAACAAGGGGTGTTCCTTGTTTGGGGTCCTCCCTTCTAGAGTGCTACCATTAATATAATTCTTCCCTCACCATCCATCACATCCCAGAGACTGAATGGATGTCTCTCATTACCCAGTCCAAAAATCTGAGGATGAGCGCTTAATTGGTCCAGCTTGGTTCAGGTATTTACTGCTGACCAATCAGTTCTAGCCCCATCACAGCACTCCCGTGCTCAGTGGACAGATGCCTGAAATGTATACAGTGCAATCCCTAGTTTCAGTTTTCCTTGTAATAAGACAGGTGGTAGGTACATTCATGACTTAAATTTTCTTCTAAGAGAATTACCTCTCTTGGTTTCTAGGACCAAAAACACCTGACAAGGAAAATAGTTCTAGAAAAATAGAAGAGGGCTATGAAAGCAAACTAAACCCAAAGAGCAATTGCTCGAGGCCATGGTTTTCTGATAGGAACACCATCAAAATTCACTCATTCCCCTCCCCACCGAGATGTAAAGATTTTAGTGAGAAGAGGATTCTCCTCCTAAAGAAACTTTTCATCACAAGATTTCAACCTCATGACCTGCTGAATAGTATTGACCCTTTAGTACTCAGCAGTGGGTATAAGGATGAGAAGTAGAAGAAGGAATAAAACGTCTGTGGGGGGACTCTTTCAAAGAAACAGGGATTTCGATGCTTCCTGAGGAAGTGAGCAGAGAGAACAAGGAGCTCTGCACAAGGCTGGCCTCAGTTCCTTCAGAGAGACCCCAAAGCTCACTTTCCCTGCTGCAGATTGCTCTATGGACCATGATGGTGGGGGAAAAACAGCAATGCCCTGTGATACGCATTCTGGATAAGGAAACTACTTTGGGCTAAACATTTTCTTGTTTTAATTATTTTTAAAAGATTTTATTTTTTTTAAAGAGCATTTTTAGTGTTACAGAAAAATTGAGAGGAAGGTACAGAGATTTCCCACATACTCTCTATCTCTTCACATGCATAGACTCCCCCACTATCCACATTTCCCATCATAGTTTCTGCTGATAAGCCTACTTCGGCACATCATAATCACCCCAAGTCCATACTTGACATTACAGTTAGCTCTTGGTATTGTACTTTCTATGGGTTTAGACAAATGTATGAATAAGGACATGTATCTGCTACTTATGATATCATACAGGGTAGTTTCATTGTCCTAAAAATTCCCTGTGTTCTACCTACTCATCCCTCCTCCCCACTTCCCAATCCCAGGCAACCACTGATTTTTCTTACCATCTCCATAGTTTTGCCATTTCCAGAATGTCATATAGTTAGAATCATATAGCATGTAGTCTTTTCAGGTTGGTTTCTTCCACTTAGTAACACGCACTTAAAGTTCCTTCATGTTTTCTCAAGGCTTGGTAGCTCATTTCTTTTTAGTGTTGAATCATATTCCATTGTGTGGAGGTCCCCCAGTTTCTTTATCCATTCACTGACTGAAGGACATCTTGGTTGCTTCCAAGTTTTGGAGATGATGAATAGAGTTGTGATAAACATCATGTACAGGTTTTTGTGTGGACCTAAGTTGTCAACTTTTTTTGGGTAAATACCAAGAAGCATGATTGCTGGGTCATATGGTAAAAGTATGGTTAGTTTTGTAAGAAACCATTGAACTGTCTTCCAAAGGGAAACTCTCTTCCTTGGGTTCTTTCTAAAAGACAGGTGGTAGGGACATTTGTGACTTAAATTTTCTTCTAAGAGAATTACCTCTCTTGGTTTCTAGGACCAAAAACACCTGACAAGGAAAATAGTTCTAAAAAAATAGAAGAGGGCTATGAAACCAAACTAAACCCAAGGAGCAATTGCTCATGGCCATGTTCTCTGATAGGAATGCCATCAAAATTCACTGTTTGGAATGGATTAGCAAAATTCAAAGATTCATTTTGATATCTTCAGAGAGAACTTGTATTTTTTAGGGTTCTAAGAGGTTACATGAATCTTTTACAACCGTCTCTCCATTCTTTATCTTTTCCTTTATCTCCTAAGGACGTTAGTTTGGAGAGCTCTGTCCCCAGGCCTGCCGCTGGTTTGATTGCTGAAGCCGCACTCAGACGGACCGTCAAGAGAGAAGCTTAGATGTTTGGGGAGGGGAGAACAAATTAAGAATGAGCACCCCGTTTTATGAGTCTTGTTGCTTTATGGTTCTCACTGTGAGTGAGATGGTGTGTACTGAGCAGTTTCCTTGGTTAGTGCTGTGAAGAATCAGGGTTCAGGTAGACCTCTTCATCGTTACACACTTAGCTTCACATCCACAGAGTCTGCTTTTAAACCTGGTCCATCGTGCTTTCAAGGGAACCAACAAAACTGCAGAGAGAGCAGTGCAAGTTCACTCCTACCAGTAATGGCATCTTTTTGTTGATGCAGTTGCTTTAGATCCATAATCAAAGGTATCCAATAATGAAAAATATAAATACCTTCTCTCTTCTCTATTTTGTCTCTTGTAGTTCACAAAATTCAGGATGCCAATTATGAAATGTATTATAAAAGGGTAAGCAGTCAAATGAGATAATTTACAATAATTCTGAACCTGAATGTTTATAACTCCAACTTGTGAGGTTTTGTGCATACCTGCCTGATCTGGGATGGCCTTTGTGGAAAGGTTTGGGAATGCTAACTAGGCAAGCGGTTTTAGAGGTGTGCCCACAGAGGGCATCTGGATTTTGTGTGATCATATATATAAATTCGGTACATTTTAATTCCTCTATCAGTAAGTCTTTGATTATTACTCGGTTCCCTACTTACATAAGAAGCCAGAAGCACAGAAGAGAAATAGCAAAGCCATATAGAATGGTTCCCCTGGAGAAGTACAAGAATGGTCTTACCATCTGGATCATTTGTTTATTCACTCAGCAAACACTAACTGAGCATTTACTTAGTACTTAGCATGGTTATATAGTTGCAAACACACCAAAAAACTGCACAATTACATAGTTGCAAAAATAAAAATAAACAGGGTTTATTGTCTAATAGAGGACACATATATTAAACAAATAACCAAATAAATTTATACTTAAATTATAGTGAGTCCTATGAAGGAAAGTTCCAGGGTGTTGTGGGAGAGTAGTTGAAAGGGCCTTGATTTGGCCAGTTGGGGTTTCAGGAAGACAGCCCAATGTCTTTGGGAAGCTAGAACTTTCCTGTGGCTCAAACTGAAGCCATTCTGTGGTCTCTCCGGTTTCCGGAGTTTTCCGTTGGCATCAGAACCTCACAGTGAGGACGCAGGCTCTGGAGGGACGGGGTTGACCACAGTTTCTTCCAGCTTGTACCATCCAAATACACTTTGCTTCTGCCACGTGTTTCAGACCTTCAGGTCCACCCCCTGTGCAGCCTCCCCTTCCTGTCCTCAGCATCACTGACCTGCTCCGGCACTTCTCATCCTCATCCTTTTCCCTTGCTAATCTAGCACGTGGCTTCCCCCTCTGTCTGGGTAGCCTTACCATAGAGGCAGACCCAGAGGGATCAGTTACTATGTTTGGTTATGGTGGAATGTTAATTGACTCGTTTCAAACAGGAAGATCTCCGATTACATAATTACTGACTATGCTTTTCATTGCAAAAGTTCTTAACCTCAAAAGCATGTGATAGGGAGAGGGAAGAGGGGTGGGTGTCCTGTGTAGACAGAGGCGATATATAAATGCATCTGGGGAAACAGAGGAATGCTTTCCAAGTCTACTTGGCTATTGTCTGTGTGCAGCAGGGTACTCGTACTTCTTGGAGGGAGTATTGGGGGAGCAGAGGGCAAGTTTATACCTTAAGTAAGGTTGTTAAAATGACAAACATCTTGGGGCTGCTGGGTGGCTCCGTCGATTAAGTGACCCACTCTTGGTTTCGGCTCAGGTCATGATCTCAGTGTCCTGGGATAGAACCCTGCATGGGGCTCCCTGCTCAGCACAGAGTTTGCTCGAGATTCTCTCTCTCCCTCTGCACCTCCCCCAGCTCTCTCTCCCTCATGTGCGCACTTTTTCCCTCTCTCTCAGATAAATAAATATTCTTTTTAAAAAGTAAATAAAATGGCAAACATCTCTGTCAATTTCCACCACTTTCCCACTTCTCACAGAATTATCTATTACTTTTTAATTGGTTTGAGATAATGCTTTTATCTTAATAAAGATCAGTTTGTGATATATCCTCAATATAGAATAATAAAAAGAACATAAAATGATATGTAATTTGATCATCCATAAATAGTCACTGATACATTATGGATTTTTACCAGAGAGAAGTTGAGTAACTTGTAGAGAAGCTCTTTGGGAAGGAATTCCATCTTCAATGGCACGAATGCTAAAATGGCATATTTTACATACTTTTAATTTACTTTATGCCTTCATATTTAACGTGGGTTTCTTAGAGGTGGTATTTCTTTTCTTAAGTTATATGATTTTGTTACCTATTGTAATTTTTGTTTTTATTGAAGTGCAGGAACTTGGCAGATCTCTTATTAACTCTTGAGTTGATTTGTGATGTCTTCAGTCACTCAAAATTCATCTGCAATATTTGACTTGATAATAGTGCAGCTCTGAATTCAGAGAAGATGCTGAGTAAGTGTGAGAGGTGATTGATGAAGTGGAGAAATGTGGAAGAAGCTTTTTAAAATTCAAATATACACAGATTTACCTCTTATTCAGAGATGTATTTTCTTATTAATAGTGATTTATGTATTCAAGAGACTAAACGTTTTCATAAAATTTTTACTAATAATGGAAATTGATACTTTACATTTTACAAAGCACACGCAGATGTAGGACTTCATTTAATTAACACTGGGACCCTCAGAGAGTTCCTAGATTTACAGAACTACATGATGGGCTGGATCTCACTTAGATTTGAGGCTCTTCAGCTCCAAGTCCTGTGCTCTTTATGCTGCATCACAGATAAGAAATCACAAAGCCATCATCCAGGATGGAGCTGTCCATCATTTTATTTAACCTCTCTTTATTGTTCTGTATGAAAGACACAAATCATTTGAAAAGGTAGCTCTCTCACACACACCGAAATGATCCCAAACGGTGTTAGATCCGGCTGTCCTTAGTAAAAGAAACCTGCAATCAGAGCGTTTCTCCACTAGAGGGCACAACTCTGAACTCAGCGTTCAGCAGTAGCGCCCAAGGAGATAACGTAGCGTCATCAAATGCTCTGTGCTCCCTTTCATCAGCTTTATAACACCTGGTTGAAAGTCTAAAGCCGTGGGCATAGAATGCAATGAAAAACACTTCTAATTCCAAATGGAAAAAATAAAAGTTGTACTTCTCCCTGCTTGGCAATGCTTTCCCTATGATGTATATTGTAAATCGTGGCATCTGTTAAAACATGCTGTTTCACTATTAAGCAAAGCTTTTATCCTTGTCTCTGATGTTTGCTAGATTGGCAAGAAGAAGGAAACTATAAGTTCCATTTTTTAGCCACATTATTTCTGTTGACCTAACACATTTTAGGTAAATTACTATACCTTGAATGAGTCAGTGGTTCCCATTTGCTAGGGGTGATGAAAATTAGAGCATGAGACACATTTTATAGAAATTCCCTGAGGTACAGAATATCAAGCCTGGAAAGGACCTTAGAGTCCAAATTCCTCATTTTATAAATAATAAAACTAAATCTTAGTGTGGGAAATGACTTGCCCTTGATGATCCAGCTAATCTGAACCGAGGCTGACCCAGAGCCCTGGTTTAGGTTCACATGGTTCCATCTTATCCACAAACTTGTGCACAAGTGTTTTGGTGACACTTGCCACACAATCCTTTAGTGGCCTGACTCTGTCACGTTAAAAACCCTGGTAAGAGATTCTTGATAATGTATACTGTAGACATACATTTTACTTTCCATCAGGAAATACTGTGTTGTGCCAAATCAGTTGATCCACAGCTAGATAAAACTAGAGAGCTTTTTGCATTCCCATGCCCACTGTCTAATGGCTATGTCTCATCGCATGCCTACACTCCTAAGACTGTCCAAAAGATACATTCTTCCTCATTCTCATCTCCACAAGTGGAGACTCACAGTTACGAGATTATCTAATCCTACTGACTAGTAAAGTAATCCCACCTTGCTTTAGTTGGGAAAGAGAGGATGGCTTGGGAAATGGGGTCAGGGTAGGAGGAATAATTCAAGATTGCTGCCTTTTTCATCTGATGATCCAGAAGTACAGAAGGGCTATGTGATTCATCCAAGGCCTTGAAATTAGGTATCAGAACAGGCGGGGCACCTGGGTAGGTCAGTCAGTTAAGCGGCTGCCTTCGGCTCAGGTCATGATCCCAGGGTTCTGGGATCGAGCCCCACATCAGGCTCCCTGCTTGGCGGGGAGCCTGCTTCTCCCTCTCCCTCTGCCTGCCTCTCTGCCTACTTGTTCTCTCTATCTCTCTGTCAAATAAATAAATAAAAATCTTAAAAAAAAAGATATCAGAACAGGCATGATATAAAACAACAGATACCTCATTAGACTTGCAGTCAAAAATTTTAAGTAATGACTCCGCAATATAAGTGGTTTCTGAAGCCTGAGAATCATCAGAACACTTTTTTCTTCTAATCTTTCTCTAACTCCTCTCTAAGTACTGTCTAAATACCTCCCCAGTATATTCCCCCTGTACTCTCTCCTCTCTCTCTGTCTTATGCCTTTTTCACCCATGTGCTTAGCACCTTCCAATCCATCCCCCAAATAATGATGCAGTTAGCTGGACCCTCCGCCAAGGCAGTTGTGATCATGTCCCTCCCCTGATTAAAATTCTTTATTAGCTCCCTGTTGCCCATACTGACTGCTGTTTAAGTGCAATTCAGAGAAGAACGATTCTATTCATAGAGGCAGAATATGTTCTTTCCCTCTCCCACTGCTCATTTGCTTTCGCACCTGGGAAACTCCCCCTCTGGAGTGTCCTCTCTACCCTGCTGAAGTTCAATTCCCTGTGCGTTAAGCGACTGGAAGCCAAGGAAGATTTCCCAGGAATGAAGGTAGCCTTAGCTTCATACAGCAAAAAGAGGGAGAGTATTTTAAGTTATTAGCAGCAGAGGCCTATACCCACATAGTGAATCACAAAGATTCCAAAAGACTACACCTCCAAGAAAAAAAAATATATACACATATGTATACATAGATATGTGGACTGAACAGTCGCTAGGCTCCTGGTGTGACTTACCCTACATTCCTCGTCCCCTGGGGACCCACCTAAGTGTTGGGTAACCTCCTTTCTCTCCTCTGCTTACCATGCTGTGTTGCCTCTGAACATTTATAGTCTACCTCTTTCTTTTATTTGTTGTAATTTTATATGTAACAGACACTAACAAACTAAGGGAAAATGATGGGAGGGTCCTATTTAAATGAAAAATGCAAGACTGTTAGTACAAGCAAATTCCCTGAAAATAGTATAGCGTTCTCGGCTAAACATTTAAAATAGGAGATAGTCCGGGTGCCTGGGTGGCTCAGTTGGTTAAGCGACTGCCTTCAGCTCAGGTCATGATCCTGGAGTCCCGGGATCGAGTCCCACATCAGGCTCCCTGCTCAGCAGGGAGTCTGCTTCTCCCTCTGACCCTCCTCCCTCTCATGCTCTCTGTCTCTCATTCTCTCTCTCTCAAATAAATAAAATCTTAAAAAAAAAAATTAAAATAGGAGATAGTCCATAACAAGGATTTTTAAAGCATAAGAAGCTGGGGCTTCATTTCATCCTGGATTCCTCATGAATACACCTTGGAGATGCATTCAGCTATATTTTTGAACCTATAACCAGACCCTCCCTCTACCTCTCACCATGTATAAAAGATGAGGGGAGTCTTCTGATTTTCCCATGGGAACAGGAAGTCGCAGCGAATTAGGGCGGTCATTCAGGAATGCATCCGTTCAACATGTATTTGCTGCGTAGCTCCCAGAAGCCAGGGTCTCGCCACGGTTTGAGGCTGGAGATGGGCAGATGGTCAGCAGTACTGACTTGTCCTCCCTCACTTACAGCGGAAGAAGGGTGTTTTTCTGGGAAATTGACATGTCATCAAATAGGCCCATGGTGTGTTTTAGGCTATAATTTAGAAACACATGTAAAGTACCAGAGTGAGAGAAAGCCTAGAGCTGCAGAAGGCAGGTGAGGCAGGCTTCTTGGAGATGGTGTGAGCACTGGCGGAGGCTCCGGTGGGAAGGAGGCGGGAGACCTCACTTAGGACGAGGGGCAGCATGGGCGAGACTACTGGGCTTCTTTCAATATGGCGCGTGCAGCTGCCGGACTCACTGAGGTGCAGGGCTCTGGGGGGCCATGGTCCCTCAGGCGAGGTTAGCCAGGAAACTCTGATGCACTTCAGGAAGTTGACCAGACAGGTGTACAAAATTCACTCGGTAGTAATCTTCGTCATATGTTCTTTGAAAAATATTGATTAGCCTCTTTTAATTAATATATTATTATATTCCATTTTAATTATAAATTATAAATAAGTCTAAAGGGCAGGGGATATTGTTCTCTCTGGTTAGGTAATATGCCATTGTCACATCCAAATCCAGACCAGTTTCCAGGTCGCAGAGATGAGAGGAAACCTACCTTAGTGGTATACTGGATATCTGCCTTGTATAATATCAGGCCTGGTTGAAGGTAGAAATATGAGAGAAAAAGCCCCAGTGGAACTTAAATATCCCTTGAATTTACTTTCACCACCAGCTACGTTGCTACACCAAAACTAAAGGGTTTCTGATGGGATAAGGAGCCGGACCGCAGAAGTCTGATGTCATGAAAGCGAAGAACATTCCTTATGTCACACAATTCTGAAGGCGAGTCAGTGTGGAAGCCCCTAGAGGTGCTTTATTTTATTTTATTTTATTTTATTTACTTTTTTAGAGAGGGAGTGGGGAGGGGCAGAGGGAGAGAGAGAATCTTTTTTTTTTTTTTTTTTAATCTTTTTTTTTTTCTTTTTCAAACCCTTGTGTCGAGGACTGACTTTCAATAGATCGCAGCGAGGGAGCTGCTCTGCTACGTACGAAACCCCGACCCAGAAGCAGGTCGTCTACGAATGGTTTAGCACCAGGTTCCCCACGAACGTGCGTTGCGTGACGGGCGAGGGGGCGGCCCCCTTTCCGGCCGCGCCCCGTTTCCCGGGACGAGGGCCTCTCCGCACCAGACCCCGGTCCCGACGCGCGGCGGGGCACGCCAGGCCACGCGGGAAGCGCGCGGCGGCCCGCCGGCGGGGACGGCGGGGGACCGGCTATCCGAGGCCAACGGAGGCTCCTCGGCGCTGCCATATCGTTCCGCCTGGGCGGGATTCTGACTTAGAGGCGTTCAGTCATAAGGAGAGAGAGAATCTTAAGTAGGCTTCATGCCCAGCCTAGAGCCAATGTGGGGCTCAATCTCATGACCCTGAGATCATGACCTGAGCTGAAATCAAGAGTCAGACATTTAACTGACTGAACCACCCAGGTGCCCCGCGGTGGTTTATTTTAAGTCCAAGCAGAGGAAGACTTACACTTTTGGAGAACTCTTGGTAAAATACCATGACCTAAACCTCTTGGTTTGCAACCCAGGAAGAAGTACAAGTGTGTTTGAATGCCTGTTAAACACAGGTCTCCATACTGTTTTGTTGTTGTTTTGTTTTGTTTTTTGTTTGTTTGTTTACTAAAGGTAGTCTACCTCATGCTCTGAGTTTTGGATGACTCAGCAGCACTACAATGAGATCTGCTCCTTGACTTAATCATATTGATCAGAGAGAAACTAACTTTGGCCGTGGGGGGTGATGCTATTTAATGTCCATATGCTAAGTAAACCATTTGGGGAACCTCCAAGAACACACATTGTACTTGTTGGGAAACACTGGCCCTATTTACATGCTTATACTTTTTATCAGCTCAGTCTTAAAATCTGACAGAGTCCAAGTAACTATGCTGGATCCTTGTCTTAGAGCTGCCCCAAAATGCGAGACATGGGACAATTTTATAATGATATCAGTCATTATCAGATTAATCTTTAATGGGTTGTGAAATGCCTTATACTGATTTTTGTTTAGGTCTATCTACTGATCAATCGATTGATAGATCTGTCAATCGATTGATCAGTCATCTATCGGTAAATCATGCAGTCTTGTTATTTGGTATATGAATTGGCTTGCAAGATTTCTATTGTCTTCCTAGATGTTGGGAGCCATTCACCCTTTTTTCCAATTCCTTGGCCATTGACACTTAAGGCTAGATCTACATGAGTTTTAAAAATTTTTAGCTGGTTTCTTACTTCTTCGCTTAAAATATGGCATTGTATAGATGTTTGCTTTTAGGCATATTTAAAATATTCACAGTTTAATGTGTTTAAAGCACTTCAAAAACTTTAGTCTCCTACAAATGCAAATCGGTTTTACTAATGCTTTTTCAGCAAAAAGAAAAAAGAGGGAGTAAGAGGGCATAAATATGACTGTCTAATTGAACCTTTAAATGCCTCTAAATGATTTCCTCTTATTTCACTACTTGCATCTTCACCTTCTTTTGTACTTCTTCTAATAAATTTGTGAAGTATAAGTGCTTGACATTTGAAGAATTAACATTTATTGCTATGGAAACAGCCAAGATGTCCATCAACAGATGAATGGATAAAGAAGATGTGGTGCATATATATATACAATGGAATATTATGCAGCCATCAAAAAATGAAATCTTACCATTTGCAACAATGAAGAATTAACATTTAAATAATTAAAATAATAGAATTCACAAAATAGATTTCGTATGAGTTTTATATCATTATAAATGTTTACACTGGGTAGTACATCCTGATTCTGTTCTTTGTTGGGGGCTAACAATTTGTTATTGCCCCATCGGTGACGCTAACTATATTTTTCAGGATGGAAGCATGACAAGGATAACTGCAGGTTACAATTGCCAGTTGGTTCGCTTGTTGGGTAGACATCGTGTTCTGTTTTGGCTGTTGTTCTTCTAGTTTATGTATACAGCCCAGGATGGTAGGTAGATATAAAATGCTTTGAAAAACTAGTGGGAAAAAAATTAAGTGCCTGGACACTTGCCAATACTTTCTTTTTTTTTTTTTTTTTTAAAGATTTTATTTATTTGACACAGAGAGACACAGCGAGAGAGGGAACACAAGCAGGGGGAGTGGGAGAGGGAGAAGCAGGCTTCCCGCCGAGCAGGGAGCCCGATGCGGGGCTCGATCCCAGGACCCTGGGATCATGACCTGAGCCGAAGGCAGACGCCTAACGACTGAGCCACCCAGGCGCCCCAATACTTTCTATCATAAAAGCATAATACACACTTTCTGTTTTTCCAGGGGGCCTTGCAAAATGAAAACATACATTTAGTTAGTTAGCTGTTTATGCATTTACATATATGCATGTCGACATTACTTGGGAAAAACATTGCTCTCTCTTTCTCTTCCGTGGTGGAATGGTTTGTAAACTGATGAAATAGTTGGTCTGTAGCGTCTTTTGCCAGAAAATCGATCCATTATTTATAAAAGTTGGAAAAATAGCACATCTCTATGGCAGATACATCCAGGCTTTGTTTTTATAGCACATCTAAATCAACTGTTCTGTCATTAATTTTTATTTCAGCTATCATGATAAACAATGGCCAAATAATGAAGTAGATCACTGCCCAGTTTATCTGAATCTGTTTTTACAATGACAGGAATAATTCTCTCAGATATGTCATGGTTTAGCTATTTTAGTAACCTCCAGGAACAAATCAAATCTTCCATATTTCAATCCAATTGATGTTGCAAGGATCAGTGATTATTTCAGTGAAGAAAATGAATTGACTATGACTCAGGGCTGTCACTCTCTACCTAGTGTTCTAGCATAATTTAGTTGTTCTTCCATGGGTTGTCATGAAATCAAAGAAAAGACAAGTATAATTAAGAATCAGGGTGTAGAAGAATCAGGAAAAGATCTGACGCAGGTTCAATTACTTTGTATCATCCGGATGGATGCCACTTGGCCCTCTACTGGACACACAGGGTAGTGATTTTTACTTTGCTTCTCCAAGGATTCTGGTAATTTTAGACAACATTAAGATGTTTGTCCATTTTGAAGGATGAAATCCAACGGAATGTCAAGGAAGTGTAATAGAATGAGAAGGTGTCTGAAGGCTGTCTGTCTCATTCAGGTCCCCAGCTCAAGGCTTCAGGCCTTCAGAGCTCTCCAGCAAACTTGTCCTTGCGGAGCCATTTTGGTTGCTGCACGAGGACATTTTTCTCACAAGTGGACTGATATAGGATAGGCAACTGATATAGGATAGGCAAGTTACCATTCCCTTTTAAATATGTAATAAAAAACTGGTAATCCAAGGATATTTTTCTTTTCTATTCTTTTATTTTCTAGTTGCACTCTCCTGTAATAAATAATGACTTGAGAAAGATGAAGTTATCTCAAATGAGGTTGCCCAGCAGTTTCTTCAATAAATCCATTTAAAGTAATACAGCTACACATATATAGACACATCTCTTGAAGGGGATGAGCCCCAAAAGAGGTAAATGGTATAGAGAAAAATAATACTGCTACCAGTTGAACTGAGACTCCCCCTCAGTTCCCTGGTTAAACTGCCATGCGAGGCTGTCTTCTAACTTTTCCACATCCATATCCAGGGAAGGAATGCCCAAACTGATTTTATTTCTAATCTGGTGGGGAGGTAGAGGTGGGCAAGGTAAGGAGGGGTAGAGGAAGAGGTATAGGCAAGCTCACTGAGAGAAATGGAATGACTGTCCATATGGTACACTCCAGGGGATTTTCTAAACGGAGGTAAAGAGGTTATACGTTTGCTCTCACCTATGAATGCTCACTGTCCCAAGAGGTAGATTCTCCCAAACATTTGTCTGAGAAAACCATGCCTTAGTAGAAGGTGGGAAGAAGGGGAGCTTACTTTCGAACAGATGGAGGCCTACTTCTCTCTCATGGCTATGGGAATATCACCTGCTCCTCCACACATGACGAGGGACTTATCATATGTTGGCTCCTGAAGGCTAGATTTCTCTGCTCCCTTCACACTGCCTGCCCTGAGCTTAGGGTGGCTTCCTGAGAGCTGAGGTTGAATCTTTGACAAAGTCTTGTGGCCCTCTTGGAAACTGAGGTGAGTTTGGGTACCCCCCTCCCCACTGTCCCCCCGTCTCATCGCCCAGGCTGATATTGTACTTAGTAATATGCTTAGAAACTGTGTCTTGGCCTGAGTCCTAATGAGTGGACTTTTAGTGCCAGAGTCATAATGTCCACTGTGGGGCAGGTCAATAGCCCTCCCTTTCCAGTGATCTCCTAATCCTTGGTTAGAAACATTCACTAATCCTATGGCTCTAGGCCTGCTGGTCCCTAAAGCTTCTGGTTGCAACAGAGGCCAGCCTGCCTAATTAAACTCATGCATATGGTCTAAGCACACATTACTGATTTCTCTATAAAACAGAATTCCCTCTTAAATAGGACAGAAGTCCTCATGGCTCTCTCAACAACCTCTCACCACTCAGGCACAAATGTCCCCTGGAGCCTACAGTCATAGCCTGCAGTTCTGTTTTTCTGGAATCCTCTTTTACAGCCACCCCTGTGCCCCCGTTTTTCTAAAGAATTACAGAGGGCTAGGAAATCACTAGCCCTACACACTCCCACCAATAGGCAGCCCAACAGACTGCTGCATAGACAGAAGAGGACACAGGCTTCTGTGTAATTTCTAGGATCCTGGTTGTAACTCCACCTCTCATTCCTCCTGCTGTGATTGAGTAGTTGGGAATCTCTGTTCTAGAGCAATAATTCTCAAACTTTGACATGACTGTGAATCACCTAGGGGACTTGTTAAAATGGCAAATTCCAATTCAGTCGACCGGGAATGAGGAAGATTTTGCATTTCTAGCAAGCCCCCAGCAGATGCCAGTGCTGATGGTCCATGGACCACACTCTTGAGTAGCAAGACTCTAGAGAATGAGAAAGCCAGGTAGAAAATCTGGCCTTCTAGCTTTTAGGATATATTTATGCCTTGACATTTCCATCTTTGTTGGTTTGGTACTTTGGCATTTTCAAAACTGTTACTCATTATTGCCCTTGTCCCTGCGTCCTACGGGGCAGCCTTTATGATAGGAATCTTATGATCATCACCATCCTTTGTCACCATCCAGAAAAAAAGATCTGGACAAGACATCTTGATCATGAGCTTTTATATCCATTATACTATCTGCTGCTTCTCCCCTTATTTCTTCACCATGCCCAGACCTTTTCCCTAGTGCTTTCTCTGTGAGCATTGAGTTGTTCTTCAAAAACTGGCACGGTAACTGGTATGTGGGAAAGGCTCAATAAATATTGATTTGAATTGAAACATGCTTGCAGGTCCCTTCTGACTAGGTGTCCCCAGAGAGCAGGGCCTCCCAGGTAGCCCTGTCCTTGGAGGCCACTCAACCACTGAGCAGCAGGGTCTAGTGGTGTGGATATTCTCTCAGCACCCTATGGTACCTTCCTGACCATCACTTTTCCAACTTCATGCCGGAAGCCTCAGCTATTTGAGATTCATGTCACCTCAATGCTGCCCTATGGCCTTTCTTGCTGTCCATCACTTTCTGGATTGTTTGTTTAAGACATAATATAATTCAACAATGAATCGTGGAACACTACCTCAAAAACTAATGATGTAATGTATGGTGATTAACATAATAAAAAAAAGACATAATATAATTCACTCTCTTTCTTCCCCTTGATTCCTTGCCATTATCATGCATGTGATTATCCAATTATGTAGCCTCAGAGATGTTTAAACTTCTCAACTCTGACAACCTTCACCTACATTCTGCTTCCGCCACCTGCTTGCATGGCTACAACCTCACTTAGGGAATACTGGAGTCGACCGCATGAAATCATTTCATTGATTTTGCTGATAACGGAATAATGCCAGCTCCTAATTCATTAGGTGAAAGCTTATCTTTATGGAGTAGAAGGTGAAAACGACATAATTCTAGCCAGACATAATTAACAGGTAAAAACATAGAGTTTGGCACAGATTATTTACCCAAGTGGAAAGATAGGAAATATATAGTATAATGTAGCATTTTGTCAATATATTTCAATCTCATTTTCATTTAATGATATAAAGTGGCATATTATACATAATGGTAAACTCACCCTTTTAAACAGTTTTCTAGCATTTCACTTTATGAATGAACTATAGTTTATTGAATCCAATTCCCTCTTACTAGGCATTTAAATTGTCTGCACTATTATAACCATCAATGCTACCTTAGACATTTTTGTATTCACTTTGCTGTCCTCTTTCTTAATTTCCTTAGAACATTTCTCTTTTTTTTTTAAAGATTTTATTTATTTATTTGAGAGAGACCGAGCATGAGTGGAGAGGAGGGGCACAGGGAGAAGGAGAAGCAGGCTCCCCACTGAGCAGGGAGCCCAACATGGGGCTCCATCCCGGGACCCTGAGATCATGATCTGAGCCGAAGGCAGCCGCTTAAACAACTGAGCCACCCATGGTGCCCCTAGAATATTTTTCCAGAAGTGAGATGACTGGATTGAAACATATGTATAACATATGAGGTTGTACTTGGGAAAGTTGCAAACTTTATTTTCTTACGGTGCCCATCTTGCCATTCCCCATTACCAATGAATATTATTCATCGTCTTAATTTTTACCAACCCATTAGATAGATAATATCTCATACATTTAATTTGCATTTATTTGACCAGTGCTGAAGTTTCCATATTTTCCCTACATGTATTAGCCATTTGAACATACAGTTGTGTGACTACAACCTCCACATTTTCCTTTATATAAAAGACAATAGGGGGGCGCCTGGGTGGCTCAGTCGTTAAGCGTCTGCCTTCGGCTCAGGTCATGATCCCAGGGTCCTGGGATCGAGTCCCACATCGGGCTCCCCGCTCTGCGGGAAGCCTGCTTCTCCCTCTCCCACTCCCCCTGCTTGTGTTCCTGCTCTCGCTGTCTCTCTCTCTGTCAAATAAATGAATAAAATCTTTAAAAAAAAAAAAAAAAAAAGACAATAGGAAGAGCTTAGACTTTTTGGCCTCTTGCTCTATTTGTGTTTCTCTGTGTATGTTAAGATGGATGCCTTCTCTGCTTCAGTGAACACAATAGTTAAAGTAAGTGAAAATTAAATGTTGACTTAGTCGATGAGAAGAGATTCACCAAACATTTTATATTCAGAGATTTGGCTTCTAACTATCCTTATAATGGGCTGAAAGTCATAAAGCCATGGGCATGACAGTTTTACTTTAAGTGCAAGTTACACCCTATGCATTTAAAATTCCAGAAGCTGAACTTACTTACTAAAGCCGAAGGAAATTAAAATCTGCTTGATCTTTACAGTTTTTTTCTTTTTCCCTCAACACTCTCCCTACTTTTCCTTCTTTTTTTCTTCACAGAACTGTTTTCCCTCTTAATCTCATGGGAAAATAATGAGGCTGTCTTCCCTTAAATTACCTCCCTCTATCAATGGTGTGAATAAGGGACCAAGGCATTTGACTCTACAGTGTATTTGAAAGTACCATCTTCTAGCTTCTGGTTCAGTTAGGCAAGTATTAAACTACCTATCCTACTATCAAGGCTTTTCTTACCCACCTGGGGTCAACTGGGTGCTAGTCCCCAACCAGAACACTGCGTTTCAGACAGCTTGGTGAATCATGGGATGCTACACATATTTGACTCTTTTTCTTCAAAATTTCACATCATGGCACGATTACATATGCCGTCTCCCCCCCCCCCCCCTGCCCCAGTTTCCCTCACTTCCCCTGCCCTTGCTCTTTGCCTCTCCAGATCTTCCACCACTAAGGTGGGTTGAATTCCACTTCTCTGCTTTCTAACCAGTGACATCACTCCTGCTTCTTCCCCAGTGGTAGAATACCTGTTGGGATATCTCTGTAATTTGGTCCCACATCCTTTGCACAATTACTTCCAATGACAGGTTACATGGTACATCAGGAGATAGTATATTTAACTAATGAATCATTGAACACTACATCAAAAAACTAATTATATACTATACAGTGGCTAACTGAACATAAAAAAAAGAGATAGTTCTGTTCTTTTATTTTATTCCAGTATAGTTACATACAGTGTAATATTAGTTTCAGGGGTACAATATAGTGATTCACCACTTCCATACAACACCCGTGGCTCATCACAAAAAGTGCACTCCTTAATTCCCATCATCCATTTAATCCATCCTCCCACCCCCTCCCCTCTTGTAACCATCAGTTTGTTCTCTATAGTTAAGAGTCTTTTCCTTGGTTTGCCGCCCCCCCCCCCGTTTCCCTTTACTCCTTTGTTTTATTTCTTAAATTCCACATATGAGTGAAATCATATGGCATTTGTCTTTCTCTAAGTGACTTATTTCACTTAGCATTATACCCTCTAGCTCCATTCATGTCCGTTGCAAATGGCAAGATTTCATTCTTTTTGATGGCTGAGTGATATTCCATTGTGTGTGTGTGTGTGTGTGTGTATACACACACCACATCTTCTTTTTTAAAATTTTTTTATTGTTATGTTAATCACCATACATTACATCATTAGTTTTAGATGTAGTGTTCCAAGATTCATTGTGCATAACACCCAGTGCTCCATGCAGAACGTGCCCTCTTTAATACCCATCACCAGGCTAACCCATCCTCCCACCCTCTCCCCTCTAGAACCCTCAGTTTGTTTTTCAGAGTCCATTATCCATTCATCTTCTTTATCCATTCATCAGTTGGTGGACACTTGGGCTACTTCCATAATTTGGCTATTGCAAGTAATGCTGCTATAAACATAAGAGTGTATGTATCCCTTTGAATTCGTGCCTTTGTATTCTTTGGGTAAATACCTGGTAGTGTAATTACTGGACTATAGGGTAGTTAAAAAAAAGAGATGGTTCAGGCCATCATGAACTAGCTGCTGTATCCAACTCCTTTCTTATTTCAAGGTATTTCTACCTCTGTGTAACTTATATAGATCCTAATTTTTAAAACAATACACTTTCTGTTTCTCTTTCTCTTGTATATTGCAATGCTTTAAATATTTGGAAACTACTACGACTCTCTTCACTTTAGTCTTCTAATCCATGACATGTTTTAAAGAATCACTCATCAGATTTGTCTCTTTTTTATAGATAGCCTCCTTATAATCTGCCATTCATGATGGAGCATAATATTTCAAGTATGGTCTGACTGGTACGGAGCTCAATGAGGCTAGGATTTGCAAAGTTCGGGATGTTGACTTTTCTTCATGTAGTCTAATATTGCATAGAATTTTTAGTCATTATTTGACAATCTGACTTGCTCACTTAGCAATAAATTAGATATATGTATGTATTCACTACCCCAAAAGTTCCCTGATGCTCATTTTCTGCCAATAGCCTTCTCTACCTCTGACCCAGGGCAACCACTGATCTGCTTTATGTCACTATAAAGTAGTTTGCATCTTCTAATAGAGTTTTATAGAAATGAGATCATACACACCTATATAATCTATCACAGAGGATTTTTCTCCTTTGGAAGATATATAGTTTTTTTTTTTTCTTAAAGGAGGCTAACTTTTTTCAAAACTGTGTTTGCAGCATTACATTTTTAAGCCTAACTTCAAGAGTTTTGTCCTTTCCAATTTCATCATGTTGGTTTTAGTCCAGTGTTCCTGTATCTCAAGGTGATTTTGAATCCTGAACCTGTCATCTAAACTATTAGCTGGCTATCCTTTCCAGCTGTAAGCTTTCTGTAGTTTTGATAAATAAATTTCAATACATTATTGCAGAACACAGAATCATAAAATATTAGAGCTGAAAGAACCTAAGTCATGATAAAATAGTTGATCAGAACAACCAAGGAGAAAAGCCTCTGGGGATGCACCAGGTGTGTTCTGTCCATTTGATTCAGAGCCAAAGAGCTGGCTCCTTCCCCTCCTTTTCTTTCTACCTCACCTAAAACGCTATGGCAATATCGCATCTGTAGGTGTTTTCAAAGACAAACAGCACTTGTTCTAATTCCTTCACCATCTTCTTCATTCTTCCCAAGTACCTTCCGTGTGTGTGTATGTGTTTAAAACTTTTTTCTTATTTTTTGAGCTATAATTCACACTCAATTACAATGCACCCATTTTAAGTGTACACTTTGTTGAGTTTTGACAAATGTAAACATTTATGTCACTATTACTTCAATCACTGTGCAGAATATTTTCATCACTGCAAAAGTTTCCTAAGGCTCTTTTGCATGTGATACCCCTCGACTTGCATCCCTAGGCAACGACCCATCTACTTTCTGCTTGTCTGGGTTGGTTCACATTTCCTATAGTTTCTTAGGAATGGAATCATGCAGTATGTACTCTTTTGTATCTGGCTTCCAGAATGTTTTTGAGTTATATCCATGATGTTGCCTGTATCAGCAGTTCATTTTTTTTTTTAAATTAATGAGCAGCATTCCATTGAGTGAATTTGTTTATTCTCCCACCTGTTTATGCATGGCCTTTGAGCTGTTCCTCGTTCTAAGCTACTATGAATAAAGTTGCCATAAACGTTGTTGTATAAGTCTTTCTGTGGATGTATGTTTTCATTTCTCTTGGGTACAAGCCTGAAGGTGGACTTATTGAGTCATATGTTTAATCTCATAAGAAACTGCCAAAGTCTCTTTCAAAGTGACCACATCATTTTACATTCCTACCAGCAGTGTAGGGGAGATCTAGCTGTTCTACATCCTCACTGAAGGGAATCTATTCAGAATTCCCCCCAACCAGCCAAGCTTATAGACAAATCCCACAGGTGTCTGTACTTGGCCGTAACTCTTTGTTTTTCTAGCTCACGGTGCCCCACCTTACCGGAGAATAGACCACAACTACAAAACAAATTCTTCTCTAGCTGGACCATGACCCACATCCTTGACCAACCCCAGACCAAGACCCCCACAAAACCTGCCACCTCCTACTCTACCTGGCCGAGAATTGACCCCCTTCCTATACCCTCCCTCCTGCCCCCCTCTGCATGGGGACGGCTGCAACCCTCTCACATCCTTCAAAACCCCCTCAAAGGCCCAGCCTGACCAAAACCGGGGCCAACATCTCCCTTGATGTCTGGCCCCTCTCCTCCCTTGGAGAGTGAATACATTCTGCCCTATTGTTAATCCACTCTCGTGCAATTCTTTGCCACCCACACCCCCAGCCACCCTAACACTCACTAACATTTGGTTTCCTTTTTAGCCATTCTATGAACGTGTAGTAGTAACTCATTGTGGTTTGTATTTGCAGTCTCCTGATTGATTAAAGATTGTAAGCACCTTTGGAAGTGTCTTTGTTTTGTTTTGTTTCTGCCATCCACATATCTTTGGTGAACTGTTTGTTCACATTTCTTCCCAGGCAATCTCAAAGTCTCTCTCTTTCCTTTTCTCTCTTTCACCGAGCAGCTTTTCCATCTTTCTTTCAATCCTTATCTTTTGTTTAGAATGGCACGTATCTGCTTTTTCTGAGCATGAGAATCATCCCAGTTTTCTCCTGACAGTAGGTCCAAGGCAGGGGTGCGACCAGATGAATACGTTTACTGTTGGGAGGGAAGAAGCGCTCCATGAAAATGTGTGCAAAATGTTTATTCACTGAATTACTTTCATGGCCTCATCTCTCAGATGAGACGAAATAAACCAGTTTTTAAGAGGCAATGGGAAATTTCTGCCACATAAATATTAGTGTTTTGAATCCGAAGAAGTCAATAAAGCTGAATTAAGGGGAAAAAATCTCTCCTGTGGTTTCTTGGACTGATTTCATTGAACTCGTTAATAAAATGCAATGTTTGGTACAGAAGATTTTTAGCATCTTTTCATGAATTCTTCTTTTAGTTGCTAAAGGCTATAACTCATCTTAACAGTAAGCCATATTCAACATTTTCTGGGATCACATTAGAAAGTTTCACCTTCTTAGAGATCTGTTTTGCCAGCTATCCCAACTACTGGGAATAATATGACAATTATTTTTCTCGAGATTTGCAATATGAAAGCATAGAAGAAAGACAGGGAGGTTGAATAATGAGAAAATGGTTAACCAGTTAAAAGTTATAGCTCTGCATTTCACATCTATAAGCTTGTCAGACCATAGAACAGGAATCTGCCCACTACGTAATATGGCACCATGATTGCATGTTATCTAGAGGTTACAGAAAGTGTGTCTTTAGCATGCTGCTTTCAGTGGCTTTCCTCCCCAGACCTGGAGCCCTACTCCTCCCCTGGTGATCCTCTGTCTTCATGCTTTCCCCTGGTATCTCACGTTCCAACAGTAATGTGACTCCCATCCAGGGCTGACCTTTCAATGATTCTGGTCTGAATGACCACATTTCCAGATTTAGGGGTAAGGAGACAAATACCAGTCTCTCTTTCACTAGGCTTCAAACTCATTAAAATATATAAGCTCAGCTTTGCTCAATTTATTTTTATTTCTCATTTTAAATATTGGCAAATTATACTTTTTCATTATCTTCATTGTGTTGCACGTGTACAACACTAAATTGTCTGAGTGTCTGTGTTAGTTCAGTTTGTAGTTTGTATCTTTGTATTTTTATTTATTTCATTAATTGCAGCTTTTTAAAAAAAATCCCTGTCTTAATCTGTTTTGGCTGCTATAACATAATACTACAGAATGGGTGGCTAATAAACAAAAGAAACTAATTTCTCAGTTCTTGAGGCTGGAAGTCCAAGGTCAAGGCAGCAGCATGGTGGCCTTCTGATGAAGGCCTTCTTCCTGGTGCGTAACTGGTGCCTTCTTGCTATGACCTCATATCACGGAAGGGAGGAGGATCTCTCTGCTGCCTCTTTTATAAAGGCACTAATCCCATTCATGAGGATTTTACTATTATGACCCAATCGCCTCTCAAAGGTCTCACTTACTAATACCATCCCCTTCGGGAGTTAGGATGTCTTCATATGAATTTTCGGGGACACAAACATTTAGACTGTAACAATCCCTTTCCTTCCCCTGTATTTACAATTTATTCCGTTATTTTAACTCTTTAAATTGGATGCTTGGCTTACTATTTTTCAGGTTTTTGAAATTTTCTAATATGATTTTGAAGACCAATTTTTGCCTTTGGGAACAACTTTAACTACATTAATGTATTTTTAATATGCAGTACTGTTGTTGTTATTCACTTGTAAGTATTTTCTAGTTTCCATTATGATTTCTTCCTTGAATTTATTTATTTAATTTATTTATTTTAAAGATTTTCATTTATTTGGGGGAGAGAGAGAGAGACAGAGAGAGAGAGAGCACCAGTGGGTGGGAGGGCAGAAGCAGAGGGAGAAGCAGACTCCCCACTGTCTTTCCTTTATGTATTATGCTTTCAACGTAATCAAATGTTGATACGAAAAACTTCTCTTTGTAGATGCATTTGAGCAAATGAATAAAGAAGGAACGACAGAAGTGAATATTATTATTTTTGAAACCCATACTGAAATAATGGATCTAGGCAGTCATTATGAATTGTTAACATCAAGAAAGAGAGACAAACAGACATTACATGTCTTTTGATGGAAGAATGCGATACTCCACAAAACATTATTGCCAGAAAACAAAAACAAAACAAAACAAAAATGAATTGAGGCTTTTGATCTAAGTACCGATTTTCAGCATGTACAGGAATAGAGGAACCTCTTAAATGACACCAAAGAGGGGCAATCAATACCATTCAGTCTGTAACAAACTAAAGAAGATGAATGGCCTAGTTGCTTTAACAAATATATTACAAGGAAAGGAGAAAAAAAAAGATGAAGGAATGATCTATTGGTTAAAACAGACTTGAGGGACATAAAAACCATCATAATGTATGGATCTCATTTGAATCCTGATGAAAACAAATTGTAAAATAACATTATGAGATAATTGAAGAAAATAGGAATCTTTTTTTAAGGGTGAAAGAGTATTGTGGTTATATATTTTTAAAGAATATCCTTTAGAGATAAATACAGAAATGTTTATGCGTTAAATAATTTCTATGAGTTGACTACTGCTGCACATTGTTGATGTGCATTACCTCCAATGGTAATGGAGATTTGTTATATTATTATTTGTTATATTATTTTCTCTACTTTTGTATGTATCTGAAAATTTTGATATTTAAAAAAAAATGATGCCAAGGGGTGCCTGGGTGGTTCAGTTAGTTAAGCGTCTGCCTTCAGCTCAGGTCATGATCCCAGGGTCCTGAGATCGAGCCTCATGTCGGGCTCCCTGCTCAGTGGGGAGTTTGCTTCTCCCTTTCCCTCTGTCTGCTGCTCCCCCTGCTTGTGCTCTCTGTCAAATAAATAAATAAAATGTTTTTAAAAAATGATGCCAAAAGGAGAAACTAGTTTTCCATGGGGAGGTTGGGATTCAAACAGAGGTAGGAATAAAACCACTGTAAACTAGTAAAGGAAAATAGAAAATTTTTATGGTTTCATCTCTCTGTTACCAGCTCATATTTTTGATGGCCTATTTCATTTCTTTAAACACATTAAATCTTTTTTTTAAAATCACATTGTTTTTGATAATTGTAATAAATTTGGTGTTTTGAGGTCCAATTTTATTCTGTTGTTCTGTAACTCAGATTCTTCCAGTGTTTACTCATTTGTTTCTCAAAAACTTACTTAAATCAGGAAAGAAGTTAAAATAACACCCCTTCCTAGCAAAATATTGAATGCAAATAAGATGGCTTTCCAGTCAGGAAAAAAAATGAAGCCTCAAGTTCACCACTTATCATCTGAACTTAGACAGATTACTTATTATTTTTTTTCATCCAAGCTTACCCATCATCAACTTCTAGATGGTAATACCTATTTCAGAGAATTCCTGTGAGAATTAATGAATAATTCATGGAAAATAACATATACCCGACATGCTTAAGTACTCAAAAAAGGGTAGCTTTACATATATATATTATATATATATATGATTCTTGAATTGGGGAGTAATGTAGGTAAATTTCATATTTGCATGTAAAACCACCAAAGAATTTTTCCTTCATGTCCATCAGCCTGACATCTAATCTGTAGACTAGGAAATCAGATATATAAATAATACCACACTTAAAACTGGGCTCCAACTGCGTAACTGGCAACAAACACTCTTAGAAACCACATCTAATGTTTTAGACCAATAACACTGAGTAGGGGAAATGAAATACATTTGTTCTTGCCATTACCATTTTTTAAAAAAACATAAATTACGTATCTTCTAAAGAAGAAATAGAAATGTAGGGTTTACAAAACTGCTGATGAATTTGTGTTGAGTGGTTTAATCCTTCACAGAAATAATTTAATGCAGAGCATGGGTATAGTATACCACTGGTTTCTGAATGATGGTCTACGTGTGGTCTAAGCATTAGAAATTGTGTAGTTTTGTTGTTTGAAATTAGAGTTTTCTTCTTACCCCAAAGGACTAGAGGGGGAAATGACTCCATTTTTAACCCTTTCAGTACACCCAAGTTGGTGCCCCAATGCTGCCTTGGCATGCAGAAGAAACGATTCCAGATACGTTACTTCACCAAAATAGTACAGGAAGAATTTCCTATTTGGGAGTCTACCTTGTATGATGCACTCCACTGACTCCAAAGACCATTTCTCAGGATCTCAAGGGCAGGTCTCTTCTTTTTATTTGAATCAAAGGTTTCATCTACAAAGAAGAAAATATGAAGAATGACAGCATCTTTCCATTTGTCATGCTCAGTTACAATCATACTGAATGATTCATGGAACAGAATCCAGCACATCATATATCATTTTTTTTTTGTCTGAAGGCTTGCAAGATATCTCACTCTTATGAGTTAATATGGAAACTGGAACTTTTCTAAGTAAAATACTATTTCGAGTTCTTAAACCTGTTGTATGTGTTACTAATATGAAATTCACTCTGGCCATCATCTAGTTTGCCCCCTTCCTTCTATAGAAGGCTAAAATTCTATTTGGCCCCAAGTAAGTTTTCCTGTGTCCCCTTTAATTGTCTACACTGACACAAACCAGGAAAATCAAATAGTTCAGCAGGATTTTTTCTTGGTATCATTTATTTCACATTCAATAGGCGCCTGTTGACCATGCTATAGGACTCGATCCAGAACTCCTTAGAGAGTATCCTGACAAAACGTACTGGGTCTCCAGTGGTATTCAGGTACGCACGTGTGAAAGACCTATGAGGTCAAAGTAGAATAAATGCACGCATATGGCATTCCAGGTAGATATGCAGTATCTTCTTTCTCTCCCTCCACTAGTCTGTAGGTCAATTAACATAACAACTGATTTTTTAAAAAAATCTTCCACATAATTACAGTCACCCTCAAGGCTGGTCTTTGTATTAGTTTATTGAATTTTGCTTCTTTGGGAGACAGACAGATCAGGAAGATAACATTTACGGGGCTCTAAGCTACTTGTGGCTGCCCAGTGATTCATGGATGTGTCCTCAGGAAGAGATGGTTTCGTCATCTGGGCTTCTATAAAATTTCAGGTTAAAAAAAATAGTGTGCGCATGTGCATGCGTGTGCGTGTGTGTGTGTGTGTGTGTGTGTGTGTGTGTAGGGAGGTGGTGATCCTCTCTCTATTCTTTATTCCAGCAGGAACTGAGGTACAATTTCAAACTTCTCTCTATGCAGTACACATCCCTTTGGATTGCTTCCTTTTTAGAACATTTTCTCCCTTTCAAAGCTCTCCTCAGTCTGGAGAACAGAAAATGCACCTGTAACATGTCGAGAGGGAGAAGGAGCACACTGTGATTTTTCCTGACTTCTACCTCCATTGAGAACGTGTGTGAAGATGGACTTTGGAGACCCGCACTGAAGGGACCCAAAGAGGCGAGGTGCGGATGGTCGTTTTTGCTGGAGAGCCATGGGATCACGTTACAGCGCTAGGCTTGCAAGACTGGCCCTCAGAGACTATTGATTTTCTCCTGGCTACTTCTCGCTTCTCTTACTTGGAACTTTTAAGACATTTTATCAAGACCATGTTTTTATAGGATACATTTTATTGATGATAAAGTTAGATTCTACACTCAGGGCATATTCCTAACTATTCAGAGATAATTAACAACTGTCCAATCTTGAGAACTCGCTGTGGCTGCTCACCTCTGGAGTTCGGGGTTAAAGAAGGCCAGAAGCCAGGCAACAGGACACACCAGCTGTCCATCTCAAGTTTTCTAGCTAACCAGCCACTCCAACGAAAAAGCGTACCAGCCAGGGGAGAATGGGACCACATCTGACCAACAAAGGGATGAAATATTTCATTGATTTGCTCTGGCCCTGTATCAACACACTGTTGCCCAGAGTCAATATATGGGATTTCCCTCCTCCAAATAATGTTTGCTCAATGTGTAGACTTGTTTAAATGTATTTGAAGTTTCTGCTTGGAAACATACTTTCATATATGTAAACAAAATCAACCACTGGGAACCGATAATACATAAAAAGAAAATGTTTGAGTAACAAAATATAGTACACGATGAGCCAGTCAAATTATATCACATGTATTTATTGAATCACAAAGGGGAAGAATTGCAAAAACCCAGACATACAGCCCCCCCTCTGGCCAAAGTATACATCCTTGTTGGTTCTAGAAGCTCCATTTATACTCCAGCCGCCTTGATAAACTACAATTGGCAAAACATATGTCACAGAATCATCTCTTAGATATTGGAAAGAGCCCTGAGCCATCACAGGTTTGTGATCTTGGGAGAGCCAAGTCATAATAATCATTTTAAAGGTAAGTCTAATTCACATTTAAAACATAAAGCAATCCTTTCACCTTAACATAGGTTTAACCAACAAAACACACACAGGTACCCCTTGCATTTTGAAAGTTTGCATTAGGGCACTTTGCTTTTTTTTTTTGAGAGAGAGAGCCTTTCCTTTATTTTTATTCATTCATTCATTCATTTATTTTTATTGTGTTCAGTTAGCCAATATATAGTACATCATTAGTTTTTGATGTAGTGTTCAATGATTCATTAGTTGCGTATTAACACCCAGTGCTCATTAAAACACGTGCCCTCCTTAATACCCATCACCCGGTTACCCCACCCCCCTACCCCCTCCCGTCTGTAACCCTCAGTTTGTTTCCTGGAGTCAAGAGTCTCATTTGGTTTGTCTCCCTCTCCGATTTCTTCCCACTCAGTTTTCCCTCCCTTCCCCTATGGTCCTCTGCGCTATTCCTTATATTTCACATAAAAGTAAACCTTATGATAATTGTCTTTCTCTGCTTGACTTATTTCACTTAGCATGATCTCCTCCAGTTCCATCCATGTTGATGCAAATGGTGGGTATTCATCCTTTCTGATGGCTGAGTAATATTCCATTGTCACTTTGCTTTTATGAAGGACCTATATTAGCACCTGTTTTCGCTAATCAAAAGAAACCTGAAGAGGACTTTTTCTTTTAGGAAAAAAGGTAAGAAACAAAAATAGAGTTCCGTCAGCCCTCATGGAGGCCCCGCGTACCCTGCACAGTGAGAGTGCCTCACCGAGCCCCTCCCCTGTAATAACGCCCAGCCTCTCAACATCAAGCCCCCTGAGCTGTGAACTGTGTCTGTGAGCATCTGCTTTATCTCGGTTTATTTTGTCCATCCGCTAGCAAGATGTATCCTAAGATATCAGAAAAGCTTAAGAGAGGTGATTTTTTGGGTCTAGGAATGCTCAAAATCTTTTCCATATACATTAATGGCAATTTCTTCCTTGCCTTATGCCATTTCAGCTTACAAAAGTTTCCATTAAGCACACTCTACCTCTGGACAGTGGGGGAAACCTGTGTGATTGTGGTCACCATTCTACGTGTTTTATACACTTACTCTTTGCGGAGCACTGGAGAAAGTCTGAGACTATGAAAAGTGATACACTGGTTGCCTTGCTCTCAAGATGCTACCTCTCTTTGAGAAAACCAAACGAAAAAGTACCAAAAAGTAAGTCATGGAGAACGAGATATGACAAAGCTGTGTGAGACCACATGTCAGTGACAGACCTAAGCTAGAGACTTCCCATTCTTCAGTGCAGTGCAGGTAAGTGGCCTCACTGTGACATCTATCAATCATGCCTCTCACTTCCCGGCTTTGGTCTTTGTAAAGCGCAGGTCACCTTGATGTATTTTCTTCATTATGTTAAAGATAATGGAGCTTGACAGCACAGTTGTTTACAAAAATGAAACTTCAGGTTTAAACGAAATGTCCAAAAATATGTTATTAATAAAAAATTATGGAACATCTATCCAAAAGAATGTGTAGCTATTAAAATGATTTTGTAGCTCTACATTTCCTGGCTTGAAAAATGTTGATATCCAGTGAAAAAAGCAGGTTATAGCATTTTTATGAAACTATTACATGAGTAAGATTTTTTTCCTCCACTTTCTGGATGTAAGAAATGCCACATTTTAAAATTTCACTACTGTATATAGGTGGCAGGTAATCTGACATTATCACCAGGGTTTTTGTTTGTTTTCTTTTGTTTTGTTTTGTTTTTTAGAGTAGGATCTTTGCAGAGCCTGGTTTAGACCTTCTGAGCAGTCACTGCACCCTGGTGCTAAGCCTCGTTCTCTACTGTCCAGAAGGTTCCCCATCACAAGGGACCTAGGGGACCCTCTCTTACCAGTCAAGGGAAAATTTATCTCCTTATGGGGTTGGAAGAGAAGTCACAGGTTGGCAAATTGAGTCTGTGAAACTCAATTTCTGATTTCCCTGGAAAATAAAAAGTAAAGCCATTCTCATGCTTTTTTTTTTTTTTAAGATTTTATTTATTTATTTGAGAGAGTGAGAACGAGGGGGGAGGAGGAAAGGGGACAAGCAGACTTCCCACCCAGCAGGGATCCCGATGCGGGGCTCCAGCCTAGGACCCTGAGATCATGACCTGAGCCGAAGGTAGACACTTAACTGACTGAGCTACCCAGGCACCCTGAGCTATTCTCATTCTTCCTCATCTTTTTATAGTGGTGAAAATAAAGAAAAACCATGATTAACCATACTATAATGTACATAATTTATTATGTGTGCATTATATGATGCAAAAATTGAATGTCTGGAAGGATATATACACCGAAGTATTGAGAGGAATTATTCTAAGATGTCCAATTATACTTTTATCTTTTTTCTTTCTTTTTTCTTAAAGAGCTGTCTCATCCTGTTTTTCTTATTTTTTGTTTTACGATATATGTAGATTGCCTCTGTAATAACAAAGTGATGAATTTAGGTAATAGAGTCTTATCCTTTTGTGTCTTTAAAAACTATTTTAAAATCTTTCATAAATAAGGGATACATTTTAAAAAATCATTTTTAATGCTCACAGTGACACTGTGATGTATGTATATTTCCCCCCATTTACCCATGTGGTAAGTAAGTTATAAGGGATTAATGTTGTGTCCAAACTCTTAGAAACTAGCAAATGGCAGAGTGAGAATTTGGAGCATTGCCTTCTCAAAATAAATGAGTGCTTATTTCTTTCACCAATCTGCTTTTAGGGAAAAATACTAACTTGAATAATTTGTTCTTGGCTAATTTAAGTTTGTAGGATGCATCTGCAAAGCAAAGACTGTCCCTCTTGTGGATCCTTTGGAAATCGCATTTGCTACTCTAGATGGGAGAGAATGAATTGAGGGAGAGGAAGACACAAATTTAGCAGCTTAAAACCATGCAGATTTATTATCTCATAATTCTGTAGGTCAGGAATCCAGTGGCTCAAAGAGCTCTACTCCAGGTCCCATAGGACTGAAATCAAGGTTCTTGATGCCAGAGGCTTTTATCAGGAGGCTTTGGGAGAAAACCTGGTTCCAGACTCATTCAAGTTGTAGGAATGAGGTCCTGGTTGCCTTGCTGTCTATTGGCTGGGGGTCATTCTCGGCTTGTGGAGAGCCACTGCAGCTCCCTGTGCATCCTCTTGGGTGTCTCTGACTCATCTCTTCTGTCCCAGTTCTCCTCTGGCTCTAGCTGGAGAAACTCCTCTGCTTTTAAGGGGTCAAGTAATTAGATTGCGCTTACCTGGTTAAGACAGGCTACTCTCCCTAATTTAATCCATAACCTCAATTACATCTGAAACCCTTTCACAGCTCTGCCTAGACAGTGTTTGAATAACCAGGAGACGGAATCTTGGGGGAAGATGTTTAAAATTTTGCCTGCTGCAAGCATTTTTTTTTTTCCTCAAAACTTGAGGATAGGAATATATTTTTTTAAGATTTTATTTATTTATTTGAGACAGAGAGAATGAGAGAGAGAGAGAGCACATGAGAGGGGGGAGGGTCAGAGGGAGAAGCAGGCTCCTTGCCGAGCAGGGAGCCCGATGCGGGACTCGATCCAGGGACTCCAGGATCATGACCTGAGCCGAAGGCAGTCGCTTAACCAACTGAGCCACCCAGGCGCCCGAGGATAGGAATATTCACACTATTTTCAAAAGGTTAATATGGTATTGATAACCTCCAAAGCTAATGCCTAAACATTTGATACATTTCAGATATTCAGAGGGATAGTTCCTCCAAATCCACACCTTGAGTAGTTTTGTCTGTAGATATTTCAAAATGGGGTTTTTGAGGTCTCGCATGAATGTCTATGTTCATCCGTACTGGTAAAGTGGAACACAAGTGTGTTATTCCCAAATAAAACACTATTTCATTGAGAGTTTAGCCTATAGAGGATTCAAGGGTAAATACCAAGATCAAAGGCTCTTGTTAATACACAAGTGCCCCACTTATCATACAGGCTTATATTTCCACAGTCTGAACACCAGTTCAAAGTATAGCTGACTATTGGCTCACTTCTCTGCATTTGTCTCCATCTGAACTGCATTCATCACCATTACTCTGGCCAGGATACACAGTTTAACTATGAATTGGGCTTTTATGGACATAAACTGAGTTCAAAAAGATACACTTCCAGGACTAGATAAACATAAGTCCCCTAAAAAATTCCCATTTTTTTCGCTTTTCAATGAAGTAACCCAATTTTCTTTTCAATGAAGTAACTCAAATTTAACTTCATTAATTTTATCCTGCTCTGCTATAGACCACTTCCAAAAGAGTCATATTACTGTCTTTAAGGGATAGAAAAGTGGGCCCAATTTTGCCATTAGAAATTATAGACACATTCTTCTAACGAGTTGCTCTCTTCCTTAGAAAAAAAAAACCCTGGCGGGGGGGGGGCTGGATGGCTCAGTCAGTTGAGCGTCTGACTCTTGGTTTTGGCACCAGTCATGGTCTCAGAGTCGTGAGATCCAGCCCGGTGTCGGGCTCCGAGCTCAGCAGGGAGTCTGCTTCAGATGCTCTCTCTGCCCCTCCCCTGCTCATGCTCTCTCTTTCTCGAAAATAAATAAATAAATCTTTAAAAAACTAATAGAGGCAGCACCTGGCATACACCAGAAGATGATAGATAGATAGGGAAATAGATAGATAGATAGATAGATAGATAGATAGATAGATAGATAGATAGATAG
>NC_058414.1:89064771-89159779 GCF_002201575.2 Neomonachus schauinslandi
TAGATAGATAGATAGATAGATAGATAGATAGATAGATAGATAGATAGTAGATAGAGGGTAGGAGACATGGAGAACTGGAGAGCTTGGACAATACATTTTGATAAGGAAGCCTGAATGAATTCTGAAATGGAGATAAAATGAGTGGATATTATTAATTTATATATATCTTTTGGGGACATTAGTAAATAGAGCTTTAAACCTCTGGTATTACAAAGACTAAATTGTCCTTTTTAAGGGAATTAATGAGAATAAGAGGTTATGATTCTGGTTCCCAAGGAAGGTACACAGAATTCACTTTTCATTTTACCCACTGTCAAGGGGCATAACTGGTGGGAGCAGAACCTAGCAGAACTAGTATGAAGGACCATAATTCTAATAGCACATTGTCAACAACTATCATGGTCTAACACGTGATAGGCTTTTTTTTTTTTCCTGAGGAGGTATACTAGTAAGTGTTCTGGAGGAACAGAACCAATAAGATGTATTTATATGTAGAAGAGATTTATTTTAAGGAATTGGCTCAGGTGATTATGGAGGCTGACAAGTTCAAAGTCTGCAGGGAGAGTTGGTAGGCTGAAGACCCAAGAAGAGCTAATTCTGCAGTTCAAGTCTGAGGGTCATGCATTGGCAGAATTCCCCCTTGCTCAAGGGAGCTCAGTCTTTTGTTCTATTCAGGCCTTTAACTGATTAGATAAGGCCCACCTACATTTTGTGGGGCAATCTGCTTTACTCAAAGTCCACTGATTTAGATGTTAACCTCATCTGAAAACATCCTTATGGAGGGGCGCCTGGGTGGCTCAGTCATTAAGCGTCTGCCTTCAGCTCAGGTCATGATCCCAGAGTCCTGGGATCGAGCCCCGCATCGGGCTCCCTGCTTCGCGGGAGGCCTGCTTCTCCCTCTCCCACTCCCCCTGCTTGTGTTCCCTCTCTCGCTATCTCTTTCTCTCTGTCAAATAAATAAATAAAATCTTTAAAAAAAAAAAAGAAAAGAAAACATCCTTATGGAAACATCCAGAATAATGTTTGAGCACATATCTAGGCACTGTGGTCTAGCCAGGTTGATGTATAAAATTAACCATCACAGGAGATCCTAAGTTTGACCTTTTGAATGTGTCGTCTAAATTCTTACCAGTTTGGAAAATTTAGTTCACATGGCTGTAAAAATAATGTTGATGCTACCCATACCTCTAGGTTTAGATTACTTAGCCTAGTACACAAGTATATGTAAGTGGTTTCAAATCCATTATAAATACTAATATTTATTATCCCCGAGTACCTGTTATGTGCCAGGAACTGCATGAAGTGTTTTACAACCTACACAATAGATTATTCCCAGTTCATAGGCGAGCAGTTTGGAAGTAATTGATTGACCCGTGTAAGGAAGAGTTGAGCAGCAAAGATGAAACCTGAAGTCAGTCTTCTCTCTTGAAATCTTACTTTTATGCCATATTACTCTGCCTTCCACAGACCATGAGCACTACCTAGAAAACTGTCCTCTTCATCTGTTTAGGCAATCTGCAAGTTGGATCTTAACATCATAGCTAAAAAAGGGCAGGAACATCAGATATTTTTATTATACCTTAAACATAATTAATATGGTCAATAGAAATTGAAATGTTTAAGGAAATGTTTCAAGAGCCTGATTATTATGCAATAGTCTTTAATTATTAGCTGAAAATAGGATATATTTTAGCATTCTCAGATGGCTCTTATCTAATTAATATGAATAACATCACCGCCAACATTTCTTGAGTAATTGTGTATATTCTACATAAATGGTTGCAACAAAGGAGCTGTCAGAATAGCAAAATGATTCTCTCTTGTGTTGTTAGAAGCACATCTAATTTAAACCTTAGTATAGGCTGGCCGGGCCACCGTCTTGCTGAAATTTTATTAAAGTCAATGCTCTATATCTGCCTCTCTGTGTTCATTGGCAAGGACCCTGTGACAGCTCCCAGGGAAAGGAATCTGAGTAGTCCTATAATTTATTTGTTCATTTTATCCATTTATGAAAGGAAACAAGAGCACCAGCCATTTGAGAAAGGATTTACATAATTTAATTAAATGTGATCACTGCCTTCCTATCTCAATATGCTGATGCAGTTGATAACATCCCAAATGTTTTTTAGTCCTTGTCTCCAATCTACCTTGAAGTCCCCAGGCACACATGAAGGGGGTGGGTGTGGGGTGGGGGATTATAAGTGAGCCGCCATTCTACCAAAATCAATATATTCTTATGTTACCCATCCATTGTGACTGGGAAATGTAACAGACACTATCAACCCAATAGGCTTTCCTCCTTCCTTGCTGGTCGAGTCCTGATTTTCTATTGTAACTCAGGTATAGAAGTTGATTTGCCTAAGTGAACCATACTAATTCCATTACCTTTTTTTACTGGGAGGTTTAAGGAGGGGAATATGAGCAAGTCCTGGCTTCTGAAATATAAGAAGTTGGCTGAGGGACTTAGGGTGAAAGATTTATTGTTTTTTAAAAAGGATACACAGGAGGAGATGTGCCCCTTTTTTCCACTGAATCTTGTGATGTCTGGATGGATGAGATGCTTGGAGCAGTGGTAACCACTTGGTGATCATGGGAGAGACTACCATGAGTAACTGGCACACCATAGAGGGTACAGCAAAAAGAGATCCAGAGTTCTTGATATTCAGATGAACTACTGGAATTATTCAATCCTGGAGCTGTCCCCCCTATCTTATTATTTGAGATAAAAAATGTTTCCTAATTTATTAACCTGTCGAGTGGAGGCTTTCCTGTGACTTTTGATTGACTGCATCCTTACTGATGTGATTGACCCTTGGATTCCTCTTGGTGGCTGTGTCGTTTCTCTGAAAGATGTGTGCCTTATTTAATCAGTTTTTCTGCCAGTGACCTTACCCCTGAATATTGGTGAGTCATGCACAGAGTCTCTTATTTCTACAGAGGCATGTGTTGTGGAGGATGTGTTACATGAAAGGCAGGTTCGTGCTACACTGTCGGATTGCTGCCCATGGGTGCCTGTAGTGGTGTGTGCTGAGTACCAGCCAAGTGTGGTTATGGATGAACGCAGGGATGAACCACTACCACCACTTTCCTCTCCAACACACAGCACACACACACACACACACACACACGTGTGAGTATGTACTCATAGGGACGGGAAAATACCCTTAAAGAACCTAAATGCTCAGTTGGAGCATATGGCTGAATACATTCACCACCTTATATGTGTCGGAGGGAGGGGAATTGGTGGTGTTGGTTAATAGGACCACAAAAAGTGAAATATGTCCAGAATATCACCTTTATTGTAGATAAAGACCAGGATGAAGGGCCTGGCTTTCGGTTTATGAACCAAGTGGAATTGCTAATACCAAACTCAAGAATCAGGCAGCCTATCCCCGCTGGTGCAGTGAGGCTTACAGCATGGAGGAACAAAAGAAGACTCATGATTTGGGTAGGCAGGCTCACTCTCAAGATCAGAAAAAGGACTGAGCTGAGCACACTGAACTGTGGCCCCCTCTCCCAAGTTCATATGTCAATTCCCTAACCCCCAATGAAATGGTATGTGGAGATGGGGCCCTTGGGAAGTAATTAAGTTCAGGTAAGGTCCTGACGGATGGGTGGGGGGACCATCTTCTAAGGGGAGACATAAAAGGGTTTATTTCCATAAAAACAGAGCAAGAAGGTGCACATCTGCCAGTCAGGAAGAGAGTTCTCCAGGAACCAAATTGGCCGTCACCTTAATCTTGGACTTTGCATCCTCCAGCACTATGAGAAGTGAGTGTCTATTGCTTAAGCCACCCAGGCTACAGTATTTTATTATAGCAGTCTCAGCAGACTAATCAACATCCCAGTTTCATCCCAGACTTACCAACCATATAAGGACCTTCTTAATGAGTAAACAGGTGGAGAATGCCCAAGGGTTATATTGTTTTGACCTCTCTTCAGAAGAACACTTCAGGAGTGGAAAAGACGCATCCATTTTTTAAATTATATTTCTCTTCTCCCTCTAGATGTGAATCTCTGTGGGAGAATGCACAGTAGTTGATGGGTGGGTGAAAGGAGGGATGATCTCCATAGTTCAGCAATTCAGCAGGTTCTCCTTTTGGATATTTGTTTTCTTTCTGCCTTAGAGAAAATGGCCGTGTTGGTAGACAAAAGAGGGTGGTGATGGTCATCTGATGCACCCCTGCAGAGAAGGAGGGATACAGAAGGAGGACCCCGTCTGGTGTCACTGGTGCCCTAGTGTCATGTGGATACATGGGGGTTTAGACTTATGAAGTCTCTCTCTGTGACTTTGTCCTTAGAAAGCTGACACTCAGATGGGTGAGTAATAGTGTGATGACCCAGGTTACTCATGGCGGAGTTGGGGCTTCCTGGTCACCCACATCCAGGAGTCAAAAATGCATACTTCAACTTCCACCTAACAGGGGCAGTCTTTGATGATCATAGTTTGAACTCTTTGATGCTGCCAACCTCAGGAACAAAATTTATTAAGCATGAAATATATGTTGTTCCTTCCACTGTCCTGAGTTTATTGCTAAGTGTCCTTTCATCTTTAATTAAAGAATTAATGTGAACTTTTTCACTTGTCAGCAAATTTATATGCAGAAGTACTTTGTATCTTTGGTTTGAAACTTGTCTAGATTTCCTAATGAAGCGTTCAGAAAGTCTTCATAGAGTATTTCCCAAGTGAAGTGAGAAAAGAGAGAAGCCCACATTTTTGTTTTCACCTTAAAGTTTTTTTGAAGTATAAATAGGATTTTGCCAATGACATTTACCTCTGAGAAGGTGACTGGGTTAGCCAGGAGTAGTGGCAGAGGAGAACTCTTATTTTTTACTTTATATACTTCTATCTCAATGTTTTTTGTTATGTTATAAATGATTTGTTCTTCAGGAAAAGAGCTATATAGGCACTTTTGAAAAACAGGCTTTGGTATACATGGGGATTTGAATAATCCTCTTTTATTCTATTCTAGAAAGTTATTGGTTGTTAAGGAAAGCATCCCAGGAAAAGTTTAGACACAGAAGCCAAACAGACAGGTTTCTCACTTCTGATTCTGTCTCTGTTTGTAAGAGGTTCTGCAAGCTATTGGATTTCTTTGTGTTTCCTCATTTGTGAAATAATGGTAACAAAGCACTGCCCAACTTTTGTACTGATGAGAAAGAATGTATGTGTCACGCCTGTCACAAGGTAGACATTAATGAAGTGCTGGCTATGTGACGAAGGGCCAGATCACGAATTGCCATGTGTGGAGGCTGATGGAGATCCCTGTTGGCAGGGGCTGTCCCTCTTCTCCAACTCTAATTATTATTAGCACCCCGTTTGCACTTTCAAATCATTTGAACTGGATGATAAATTACATGGTCACCCTGTTCTAAGCCATTGAGGTGTTTGGACTTTATGCCAAAACTTCCAGAGAGCTTCTGAGGGAAAGGATACACCCCAGAGTTAGTAGGGTTTCTGAAATTTTCAGCAACCAAAGGGAAGGTCTGCATGGGTAGTTACATCTGCATGTTTCAAGAGCAGACAGTGGTGTATGCCTAGAGGACAGAGACTCAGATGGCTGAAGGAAGCACTGAAAGATGAATCTGGTGATGGGAGGAGGCAGGTATGAAATGAGGCCCCTCTGGAGCTAAACTTTGTACAGCTGCCTGCCATGCTTCTGTTGCTGCTTTGTTTGCTTTTTAAATTTCAGTACTGACAAGTATAAAGCTGTTTGAATATTCCCATGAATTCAGATTAAATTGGATCCACTAGCTAATACAGTGTTATTATTAGAGACTGAATCATTCACTCTGAAACCATTATCTGATACATTTTAGAAATAAACATTTAGTAGATGTGCCACTTTTCCTGTTTTTATTTGCTGGATGGACCACAAACATCAAAAGGTCATATGGCATGTGAATCAGAGGATAGGATCATCCCTAGGCACCTAAGCAGACACGAAAGGACATCCCCAGGTAAAAGTTGAGACTTAGAGACAATCTCAGATGCAGACATTAGCAAGTTAGAAGACTCTCCGTTTTCTGAAGCAGGGGATACTCTGTGAAAGGTGGGCAAGTATTTATTGGTGGAGGAGTACAGAACCAGATCTAATTCCATTTTTGTTCCAGTTGTTCTTAATCGGGGTGTATCAGCATTCCCCGGGGAGCTTTCAAAAAAAAAAAAAAATACATGCTGGAGCACTGTACCGGACCTACTAAATTAGAATGGGTGGGTGGAGGGGGTAATGAATCTTGAAAACCTTCCCAGTGAGTCTGTTGTGGACTCTGGATTAAAAACTAATGATCCAGCCTGTGGTCCTTAAACATTTATGTGAATCTGAATGACCTGAAAGTCTTGGCAAGACCCAGATTTCTGGGCCCTACTGCTAAGGCTTCTGATTCATTTGTCTAAAGTAGGGCTTGGAAGTACCTATTTCTACCAGGTTCCAGGTAAAGCTGCCCACACTCCGTGAACCACTTCTGTAAGCTCCTCTTCATCCCTGTGCTCACTGCTTTATTTCAAGAGGTCTTAATTATTTCTTGCTCAGACTATTACTTTAGTAGTAATGTCACTACCTTCTACCCCAGTTGTTGCTAAAGTCGTCTTTCTTTTTTTTTTTTTTAAGATTTTATTTATTTATTTGACAGAAAGACATAGCAAGAGAGCGAACACAAGCAGGGGGAGCGGGAGAGGGAGAAGCAGGCTTCCTGCCGAGCAGGGAGCCGGATGCAGGGCTTGATCCCAGGACCCTGGGACCCTGGGACCCAGGCACTTAACGACTGAGCCACCCAGGCGCCCCTAAAGTAATCTTTCTAAATAAAAATCATATCATGACTCAATGTCTTAAAGTGTTTTTACGGCTCCCCATTTAATCAAGTCCAAGATGTCATGTGTGGAACAACACTCTCGTCTCTGCTACCAAGCCAGCCTCATCTCCCAGGGTCCAGCCACGCTCTAATGCTGGCCTTTGAAGAAAGCCAGACCCTCCCAGATGCCAGCGCTTTTATCATGGCTGTTGCAGACCAGTTAGAAGCACAGACTTGCCGAATTCCTCTTCAAACTTCTGTGTATCCACTTCCAGCTTGTGTCCTGGGGCAAGTTCTTTTTACCTCTGTGGATTTCCTCATCTGCAAAGTACAGTTGACAACATAGTGCCTACCTCTTAGAATGATATGAAAATCAAATACATTTATATATGTTTATATACACCCAAATATATATATATACACACACACATACACACACATGTATATAAAGCATTTGGAAAGGTGCCCAGCAAGTAGTACACGTTAATGGTCTCTTTAAAACCATCTCTTCGAGAGAATCTCCCACTCATCTTTGAATACCAGTTTGCATAACACTTCCTTTGAGGAGACAGTCCTGTGTTCTCTATGCAAATTGTTTCCTTCCTTGATCATTTATAGTATTTAATTCATGTTTCCTAACACTTAGCGGTTCTCCTTTCCATTCATCCATAAGCCTCTAAAGAGAGATTTTGTTTTATTCTTGGATGATCTTGCTCTTCTCGAAGACTAGTCATAGTGCTGTGGGTTGAATGGTCACTTTGCTGAACAACCAAGTGGGAGACCCTAACCAGGGGGTCCTGGGCTCTCTGGGACACAAGAATGATGATTATGAAACAAGAGAAAACCTAGTGCCTGAAATAAGGGAGCCAAGGCAACAGGAAAGAGAAGCTGGTAGTCGGGTTGCCTCTTCCTTTTGTTTCTCTCAAACCATGTATTGGCCACTCATGAAGTTTACTGTTCATAAGAAGGAAAAGTCTTAAAGAGACGAAGAATTATAAATAGTTGATGGTTTTGTGTAGGTAATTAAAATAATTCAGAGATTTGGAGAAGTTTTATATTGAAGCAAAGGATATGCCTAGTAAATGCACAAATCTAATTGTACAGCTTGATACATTTTTGCAAGGTGTACACATCCATGTAACCAACACTCAGACCAAGATACAAACATTTCTCCCACCTCAGAAGCCTCATTTATGGCCATTTCCAGTCATTCTCCCTAAAACACACCACTGATTTTATTTCTATAACTATATTTGCCTCATTTTGAGTTGTATGTACGTGAAATTATAGCACAGGTACTCTTGTGTCTTGTGTCTTTGGCTCATCATTTTGTCTAAGAGACTTAGCCATATTTTTAAGTGAAGCAATAGTTCATTTTTTCATTGGTGTATAGTTTCTAGTATTAGAGTATACTATTATTTATTTATATATTGTACTGTTGACAAACATTTGGGTCATAATTTTTGACATTTACAAATAATGTTGCTGTGAATGTTCTTTTTTTTTTTTTTTTTGATTTTATTTATTTTGACAGAGAGAGACACAGCGAGAGCAGGAACACAAGCAGGGGGAGTGGGAGAGAGAGAAGCAGGCTTCCCGCCGAGCAGGGAGCCCGATGTGGGGCTCGATCCCAGGACCATGGGATCATGACCTGAGCCGAAGACAGATGCTTAATGACTGAGCCACCCAGGCGCCCCACTGTGAATGTTCTTAGAACAAGTCCAGTAGTCAAATTGTTTGGGCACAGTGTGGCAGATGGACTCTAAGATTACCCTCAGTGATTTCTGCCTCCTGGCACCCATGTCTTCATGTTTTCTCCAGCACTCCCACAATGAGGATAAGACCTATAACTTGCTTCTAACCAATATAAAGGTTATGAGATGTCACTCCATTGATTAGGTTACGTTATGTGGCAAAGTTGATATGTAACACCTGTGATTATGTCATGGTACCTACAAGCAGAGTGGAGCAGAGGTTCCACTTGTTGGCTTGATGAAAGGAGCAACTATGTTGAGAAAACACCCCCTAGCAAGGAACTATGGGTGGCCTCTGAGACTTGAGGCTAGCTTCCAGCATAAAAAAAGCAGCAAAACCTGGGATCCTTGGTCATATAGTTGCAAAGAAACAAATTCTTCCAACAACCTGAATGAGCTTGGAAGTGGATTCTTCCCCAGTTGAACTACCAGATGAGAACACAGTCCAGATGATATTTTTGACTGCAGTCTTGTGAGACCCTGAACCGAAGACCCAACAAAGTTGTTCTCAGAATCCTGACCTTAAAAGTGTAAAATAATAAATGTGTGTAGTTTTAAGCTGCTAAGTTTGTGGCAATAAAAAACTAATATGCATAGAGTATGCACATGCTCAACATTAGTAGGTAATGTCAAATTATTTCTAAAGTGGTTTTATCAATACACACTAATAGTTAATGAGTTTAAGTTGCTTCACATATTTGCCAATATTTGATATGCTTAGGATCACTTTTAATTTTAGCTATTCCTGCAAATGTGGATTCAATTTGCATTGCCCTGACTAATGTCATTAAGCATCTTTTCATATGCTTATTGGCTATTTGTATATCTTCTTTTGAGAAGTACTTGCTCAAGTCTTTTGCCAATCAATTTCTTATTGATGCATTATTTATACAGTCTGGATGGGGATCGTTTTTCATATATGTGTATTATAAAGATGTTCTCCCACTCTGACTTACCCATTTCAATTGGTGTCTTAATGAACAGATGCCATGATTTTAGTTTAGTAATCATCTAATTATGATTACTGATTAGAGTCTAATTTTTTTAAAGATTTTATTTATTTATTTGACAGAGAGAGAGAGAGAGAGCTGGACAGGGAGAGGGAGAAGCAGACTCCCCATTGAGCAGGGAGCCTGATGCAGGACTCGATCCCAGGACCCTGAGATCATGACCTGAGCTGAAGGCAGATGCTTAACCAACTGAGCCACCCAGGTGTCCTGATTAGAGTCTAATTAATCAATATTTCTTATAGGTAGTGCTTTTAATGTCCTATATAGATATCCTCTGATATTCAAGAAAATGTATTGCTTTACCTTTCACATTTGAGTGCATTATGTGTAATTTATTCTTGTGTATGGTGGTTGTGTTTTTCCATAAGAATAACAAATTTTTCCAGCCTTATTTATGGGGAAGATAAGTTCTCCCCACACTGAACTGTAGTCAACACCTCTGTTGAATTTGTAGAGATGTGTTTTAGGACTCTGCATAAATTTATTTGTCTACATTGTATCAATAGCATATTGTCATAACTATAACAGCTTTAACATAAGTCTCAAACTTGTTAACGCAAGTCTTGATACCTGTTAAGAAGCCCTCCTTTTGTAGTTCTTTTTCCAAATTGTCCTCAATATTCTTGGCTCTGGATTTCCATGTAAATGTTATAATTGCTTTGTCAATTTGAACAAAAAACATATTATTGGGGTTGTGGTTGGTTTTGCATTGAATCTATAAATATATATGAGGATATTTGGCATTTTTATAATATTGGGCTTTCTAATCCATGGCATAATATAATCTTTTATTCATTTAGGTCTTTTTAAATTTCCTTGATATTTTGTAGTTTTCTCTGAAAATGTATTGGTACATCTTTTATTAGATTTATTCATAAGTATTTGATGTTATTTAATATATTTATTTTAGATTTTAAACATTTTTATCTTCTGTTATTAGTTTATAGAAACAATTACTTTTTAATAGTGGCCTTGTGTTTGTGTGATGTAGTAATTTTGTTGAATTCATTTATTAATTCTAATTAACTTAGAGGTTATTAGGGATTTTCTATGTACAAAAATTATGTGGTCTGCAAATAATCACATTTTTATTTCTTTCTTTCCAGTCCATTTACTTTTATTTCTTTTTCTTGCCTTATTGCACTATCTAGGACATCCAACACAAGGTTAAATGGAAGTTATGATAATGGGGCATCCTTATTTCACCTTGGATCTAAAAGATTAAACTTTCAAAATTTCAACATTAAGTATTATGTGTCCTATAAGTTGTTTTTAAAGATAACTTCCTTTTCATAGTCTGCTAAAAGTATCATGAGTGCTCATTGAATTTTAATGAAAGCTTTTTTCTGCACCTTTTGAGATGAACATATATTTTTCTTATTTTTATTAGTATGGTTAATTATGTTGATTGAGTCCTAAATGTTAAAACAAATGTGCCTCCTTGAAATGATTAATTCCTTAAATATTTTTGAAGGATTCATCAGTGAAGCCATCTGGGCTTATTTAATTATGATAAAGCTTTAAGAAAACAAATTAATTTCTTAATAAATGTTGGAGTAGTCAAATATTTGAAAATTTTCAATTTTCCCTTCTCTTTAACATATGGTTATACATTGGGTTATCATTCTTTTAGTGGATAGCTTAGAGATTACACATGTAATTTTGACTTGTTAGATCTACCTTAAATATATTTATTACCAACTATCAGAAGAATGCAAACTTTAGGACACTTTCACTAAGTATCATCCCCTCTCTTTGTACTATTGCTGTCATGCATTTTTATACTAAATATACTTTAGACACTCGAAATCATTATTATGATTGTTTATGTAGTCAAGACTCATTTTTTTTACCAGTTTATTTAGTAGTCTTTCTGTCTTTATTTTTTCTTACATGATTGTGTTTCTGTTTAGAACTATTTCTTTCCTGCCTGAAAATCTCCCTCCAATATTCCTGCTAATGATAAATTACTAGCTTCCTGAAAATAAGAGTTTAATTTTAACCTTCATTTTTTAAGGATTTTTTACTGAGTGTAGAATTCTAGGTTGGGAAGTGTTTTCTTTAAGCACTTTAAAGATAACTTTCCATTACTGTCAGAGTTCTATTATTTCTCTTGAAGAATTAGCTGTTAGCCTTATTGTTGGTCTTTCAATATAAATTTTATATTTTATTTTGGCCTCCAAAGAGAGCTTAATAATTCATTCTTGGTTAATGTAATTCTACTTTTTGATTGGAAAAAAAATGAAACTGATGAATTTTCAGTACTACATAAAATTTACTGGAGCATACTCAGCCCTGGACTATAAACTGAACTGTGATTCAGTTGATCTGGTTCTAATTCTTGCTACCATTAACTAGTTATGTGGCTATCAGCAAATAAAGGCCTCCATTTTCTTACTTGTCAAATAAAATTGTTGGACTGGTTGAAAAGACCCCTTCTCTTTCAATTATGATTCTATGATTCTGGTTAAAAATGCTCTTCTGAGCAAGAGAAGGAAAAATGCAAGGAAAAAAGTTTAAATGTCATTACATAGATATCCTATGTGTCAGTCTATGTAATTCTAAAATCTCTTGGTTGCATGTAATTACAACTAAAGTACACAAAGATGTTACATGGGAATGGAATGCATTTCTTTTTGCTATTATATGTATTTATGAATGCATTCATTGAAGCAATCACAGGTTAGTTTAATAGAGTTAATTAGGATTTTCTGCACTTTGGAAAATGATTTTTCCTATTATCATTGAATGGACTTGGCAAAGAAAGCTCTCACTTGAGGCTCGTCCTTATTAGGTCACTTTAGAGTGCTGTGCTTCAAAATATGAGCTTAGTTTTAAGAGGCTGTGGATTCAAATGCCAACTATGTAGACTGGGGAAAAGATTTAACCTGCTTTATCTCAATTTTCTCATCTGTGAAATGTCCATAGTAGTAACACTTGAAGTGAGTGTGAAGATTCAGTGGAATGATCCACATAAAGCACTTTACATGGAGTCAGGAACATATTAACAGTTTAACAAATATTCAACTATCATCATTTACTTCCTAGAAGGGGGGGTAGTAATACAAGTGATGTTTGAAAAAGCTACCTAGCTGATTTTGTATGTCCATCTCATCCTTTCAACTTCAATGCCTCTGTAATAGTTTTTATTGTAAAACCCACAGATTTTTAGACTAAGTTTGGGTGGGTTACCACTGTCCGGAGAAACAGAACTTTTTCTTCCTCATGATGGTGAATTATGCTTTCTTTCCATTTATTTTAGCTACTGCTATGTAACTGGATACCCCAGGCCTAAGTGTCCTAAAGCAACAAACAATCGGTATCTTACAGTTTCTGTTGGTCAAGAATAATGGTGCAGCTTAGTCGAGTCCTATGACTTTGAGTCTCTCATAAGGCTATAATCATAATCAGATGACAACAGTCATTTCCATACTCAGTTAGGGTGGATCCTCTGTCCAAGCCTACTAACATGGCTGTTGGCAGGCCTCACTTGGATCATTACTGATGGTCGACCGGAAATCCATTCCTGGACCTGTGGGCATCCCTATAGGGTTACTTACAACATGGCAGTTTGCTTCCTCTAATGCAGGGACAGAGAGAGAGAGAGAGAGAAAGAGATGGAAGTCACAGTCCTCTGTTACCTAATCTTAGAAGTGACATCCTATCACTTTTACCATATTCTATCATTTAAAAGGAGGCCACTATTTTCAGCCCGCACTCAAGGGTGGGAATTACACAGGTCATAGATACTAGGAGGTGGGGATCGTTGGGGGCCATCTTAGAAACTGCCTACTGCACCATTGGAATGAAATTCAGATCCCTAAAAAAGGATGTTTAGTCTTCCATTCAATGTGGTCAGGGGAAGGGAAGTAACACCAAGTATGTACAAAATAGAAATTGCTTTACATGTGTTTGCATATGATACTCATTAAATATCAAGTATTAAATGTATTAAATATTTTTATCATAGTGAAGATTTGGAAGAAGTAATGTAACCTTCCCCACCCCCTAAAAACTCCCCTGAAACCCCTTTGTTTAAATCCAAAGCCTAGGGGCGCCTGGGTGGCTCAGTCGTTAAGCGTCTGCCTTCAGCTCAGGTCATGATCCCAGGGTGCTGGGATCAAGCCTCGCATCGGGCTCCCTGCTCTGCGGGAAGCCTGCTTCTCCCTATTCTACTCCCCCTGCTTGTGTTCCCTCTCTCGCTGTGTCTCTCTCTGTCAAATAAATCAATAAAAATCTTTAAAAAAAAAAATCCAAAGCCTAATGGATTGTATGTTAATAGGATTATTATTTTTAAAAATAAACAAGTAGTTTTTTCTAGATGACTTTAAACTATAGAAAAGATGTAGATGCTGGGCTCTAAGCTCCCCAAGGTTAGGAGGGTAAGACAGTATCTTGCCACACCTGGGCAATTCAACATTGCAACAGCTTTCTATTGATCCAGGAAACAGAATTGTTTCTGAAAAACAGAAGAACTGATTAAAATTTCTGTCTCTATGATTACTTACAGCATCTGCTTTGTGCCCTGGGGTCCTCCTTTATTCTTAATCTGTCTAGAGTTTCAAAGATTTCTTTTTGCACCTGGTATCAGATGAATCTGTGACTCTCATAAGAGAAAATGTTAGAGCTAATTTATTCCTCAGAAAAGAAGAGACACCTATGCTCTACAGAGGTAACTAACTCTGAAAAAGGAGCTCACACTTTCCTGTTCTTTTGTTCTCTCTTTGTATAAAGCAAATAACATGGGGAGTTTAGAGTGCAGGCATATTTAATTCAAATTAATCAAAGGATGCTTATTTACAGAGAACTAACATGCAGACAAATAAGGCCCTTTAACAAAAGTTTAACTGCTAAGCAGCCTTGTACTTTGTTGTGCTTTGGCACCCAAAAGAGTGGTTGAGAACAAATTGGGCTTTCTGGATGGACGTTATCTTCTAATATTGCGACTCCAAGAATAATTTGGATTGTAGAACACTGTGGGAATATTGAAATCTACACTCTTTCTCGGAAAATGCACATACTCACATGCATGCAAAATTTAATGCATTTTGGAGATTTCACAGACCCGTATTAGTTTATAGATGGACGTACAACTAGGAAACACTGCTGGGAGGGAAAATGGAAGTTTATTTAATTTATTTATTTTAAAATGTATTTGTTTATGTTACTAATTTCTATGTATTATATATTTAATATATAATTATATGTTATATTTATTAATTTTATATGTTTATATATTTATAATTATTTATTTGCTTATTTATTTAAGTGTATTAATCAGGACACATTTGCTGGAAGAAGTGTACGTTTTAGGAGGGCTTTTGAAATTTCCTTGAGAGATTTCAAGTGCTCTTTTTTAAAAATTTATTTGAGAAAGAGAGAGAGAGAGCTGGAGTTGGGGGGAGGGGCAGAGGCAGAAGGAGAAGCAGGCTCCCCGCTGAGCAGGGAGCCCAACACGGGGCTCTATCACAGGGTCCCGAGATCGAGATCATGACGTGAATCGAAGGCAGATGCTTAACTGACTGGGTCACCCAGGCGCCCCACTAGAGACCTCAAGTGCTCTTACGCGAGGACAGTGTTGTGGAGTAAAGGAGGCATTTCTATCATAGTAGTTCTCAAGCTTTTGAATAAAAGAGAATAACCTGAGAAGCTTGTTAAATGTGTATGTTCCAAAGTACAGCATAGGAAATACAGTCAATAATATTGTAATAACTTTGTATAGTGGCAGATGGTAACTAGACATGGGGATCATTTCATAATGTATATAAAGGTTGAATCACTCCCAAAACTAATATAATATTGTGTATGAGCTATATTTCTTTCTTTCTTTTTTTTTTTTTTAGTTTTTATTTAAATTCCAGTTAGTTAGCACACAGTGTAATATTAGTTTCAGGGGTACAATTTAGTGATTCAGCACTAACATACGACACCCAGTGCTCATCACAACTATATTTCAATTTAAAAAAATGTGAATCCCTGGGCCCCACCACCACTATTAACTCCGTAGATCCTAGGTGAGGCTCGGGAGTTACTAAGCCAGGTGGCCCAGGAACAAGCTTGGAGCAGCCGTCACTAAATAAGTACCAGACTTTCTCTTCCACTGGGATGAGCCGGGAGTGGAGTGCTGCTATGTCCCTCTCTACCACAGGCTTTCTGGAGGTTTCTATACTCCATATGAAATACATCTCAGAAAAGCCCAGTGTAGCTGGAAACATAAAAAAATGGAACAAATAAAAAATAACAAGTCTTGAGATCGGTTCCCAATTTGGTTTACTAATACTAGACTCTAGAATTGAACAGAATGGCCAGCCAATACGTAGGAAGACTTCTACCATAGAGAAGAAGGGAGACCTCTCAGAACAGACTCTCCCAAGTGACACACGGTGTGGTGTATACCAACCTGGCTCTGCTTTTATGCTCCGGTTGAGTAATCTGAGAAGTCTCTCCAGCCCCCCAAGGAGTGAGTCAAGAGACCAGGAGTGGGGCTAGGGTAGAAATGACTGCCCATGGAAATGGAGAGCAGGGCAAGGGTTTCACCCCAGACCTCCATGATTTTCCTGTATTTTATTAATTATAATATTAATAATATGGGGTTTTTTCCTCTTCAAGAGTCTCACTTTTTAAAAGATACTCAAATCAAAGCTGACTCACTCTCTCTCTCTCTTTCACACACACACATGCACACGCAGAGACATGTACACACACCGCAGATATACGAGACCAAGTCAGACGGGATTTACTGCTTACATTTGGCCTGGTGCATACGACAGTACACATACTTTTTACAAGAAAATTGGCCTCTAAGGGAGGAGATTCGAGCTGGTGGGCTGCTTTCAAAAGTGCTAACTTGAAGAGCCCAGAGAGCAGAAGTCCAAGTGTGTTCACAGCTGAGGCACACAGCTTTAAATAGTACTCGTTTTATTATTATTTTTAAATTTTCTTCGTTTTTATGAAGTTTTTTTTTTTTTTTTAATTAGAGAAAAACCTCCTAAAAATATCTGAAATAGTAGACTTATGTCTCTGGGGAATACTCAAGTATGACCATAGCTATGTTGGACAAGAGAGGCAACAACAGTCAATTAACAAAGCATCTGAAACTGGGTGGTGGCTTCTACATAATTCTGATCCTGAATACATGGGGTGATTTTGAGTACCCTTATCCCATCCCTGGACCTCAATTTTTTGTCTGTTATGTTGTTAGGTAGAATGCACCATTTTTCAGACAACACCATAGCAAATTGATTTTATAGGCACGATGTTCTTCAGACCCCTTTGTCTTTTTCCAGTCTTTGAAGGCCAGTGTAGATCTCTGCAGGCCTATATATGTGGTTGGGAGTGGAGGGGACACAAAACAAATTATCTCCTACCCTAGGAAAGCCAGATTTGTTTAAGGATCAACAATGTTCTTCAGAGTTTCCAGCCTTCAGTCCTCCTTCCCCTCCCCCAACACACAGTTCTCATAAAAAGACATCAGCCACCCAGATTTTATCCTCAGAAATGTCACTAACCACTAACTAATGACTTTATCATGATTCGATTCATCTTTCTGGGTGTTGCTTTTCTGACCCATAAGATTTAAATTATCTCAAAGGCCCCTTCTAGTTTAGTGATCAAAGGTTTATTCTAGCTGGTAGAGCCACCTCTGTTTTAAATTTCTGGGACCATAAAGACTCCCTAGAGAAAATTTCAAGAGTTTCCAGAATTGGGTGGCCTCCCCAGGGTCTGGAGGGACATGGGTCTGACCCTCCTTGGTAAAAATGCAAACATCCTGTTAGGGACTGCTACTGCTACATGGGTTTTGCTTTCCTTTCTGTATATTAATAGGCCCCAGAGTGTTTTTGATCAAAGATTCCTAGTTTATCAGATGGTCCCCGAAGCAGGGGAATCAGAAAAGCAGGTAATAGATGGATCGAGGTGTACAGGACACAGGAAATCGTGATGACAGAACAGAGAGAACAGAAACACTGGGACCAGGAAGCATCTCAATTGCATCTAATCACCTGGGGGACTTACTAAACGGGATATCCCGAAGATGCCCAGAACTGTTGAGCCAAGTTGGGGTCAGGAGGGGGAACAATCGGCATTTTAAACAACTTTGCAAAATGTATCTTACTCACATTGGTATTTGAGAGTTTTCAGACTAGAAGTTCAGGAGTCAGAGAATTAAAATCCTGCTTCCCAGGATTTCAATTCTCTTTTGTTTAAAAGACATGGAAGCTTTTACTAGTTGCTTCTAAGAGTCATTTTGAGAGGTTGGTCCAACTACTCAACTACTTTAGTCCCATCGGCTACCAAATCAACTTCCTTATCTTTGCGCGAAAGATAATGTGAAATGCATGGCTGACATGCATCATCATTTGCATTCTTGGTGTGTTTTGAGGTGAGGGGCCTTATGCTATTGTAACAAGTGACCTCATAAAGTTTAGGGATGCTCTTTTGCTATGGGGGAGCCCAGACTTTACTTGAGAATGGAGACTAGATTTGCCAAGCATAACAAGCCATATTTGTGTGAAAATGCAAGTTGTCATGTTGTTTTGACCTATTATGACAGTGTTTTAACCAAAGCCAAAGACCTGAACTCTTGTCCTGCCTCTGTCAGCACCATTTTAGGTGGTCTCTGTAATGTCTGGCCCCTATGATTCTAATTAAAAGGTGGAGCATGTTGAGAATAACATTTAAGTTGCTTTGTTTTGTGTTTTCCTCTCTTGAAAAAGAGTTATTTTATTAAAATAGATCAAGCTATGAGAAGTAGTAGTTTCTATAAGCTTCATGATATAATTATGAGGACAAATTGCCCATAGAATAGAATGTGGGATGCAATGTGCTAACAATTACTTTTCCTCAGGCGTTTGAGGCAAGTCCTGTTTTTCATCATGTTATAGGGGGAGAAAACGAGGTTTAGGAAGTTTCAGTAATTTGAGACCATAAAGCTAATGACTAGCGGTGTTAGAACTAAAACCTAGATTTGTCTAATTTATATCCTTAACCTTTGATTTATGCACAGTTCCTTTTTAAGAGTCTCTGGAGAAGCAGTGTGGAATGTAAGTTTCATATACCATTAACATATAGATACCAGCTGGCTATATGTAAAGCTTCTTCAGTTTAAAAGATAGTGGAGGGCACCTGGGTGGCTCAGTTGGTTAAGCGACTGCCTTCGGTTCAGGTCATGATCCTGGAGTCCCTGGATTGAGTCCCGCATCGGGCTCCCTGCTCAGCAGGGAGTCTGCTTCTCCCTCTGACCCTCCTCCCTCTCATGCTCTCTGTCTCTCATTCTCTCTCTCGCAAATAAATAAAATCTTAAAAAAAAAAAAAGATAGTGGAAAATGCCTATATGTGTATATATAGAGAGAGAAAGAGAGAGAGAGAGAAAGAGAGCACTACAACATATGAGCTTTCCTTCCAAGAAATTATCCTACTAAAGTGACAAATATTTGCCTGATTCCTTCTAGATGAATCCTGATACACTGATGTAAGCCGCAATTCTATAGTACAATCCACTGCCTGCCAACAACTCTAATATCATGAGAACTAATCTGTCATGCCAGTGAAATGTTCTTATCTCAGGTAAGGTGTCTCATAGCTGCTCCTGCCCTACCTTGATCCCCCACTTCACCTCCCTCAACTGGTTTACTATTAATGTCCCATTCAGCAAAACCATCCAACCCAACTGGATTCCATTAGTTCTATTGTGTCCTCTTAGCAGAGACTGAAATTCACCATAAGACTGAAGACTAGTAGATGGAGGCATGAGTAAATTAGAGGCTACCCTTTATCGCCAGTAGCTATGTGGGTGATAGATATCTCAATACAGATTTTTGGAGTGCTGAGAGGAATTATACTAGCTTCAGACTCAGATTATTTCTGTTCAAGCGAATATCCACATGGGAGTCACGTTTCTCTAAGGCTCTTTATTGATTTATGTGTAGTCACACTAACTTTAAACATAGAATCTGTTCTTTGACATGCCTCTATTTATTGATTTCAATAAGTAAATTACATGAAGCTCCCTTGTCAGTTCCCAACTACAAAGTAATTCATGAACCAGTGCTCTTTAAGCATCTAGTTGCCTGGCAGATTGTCAGTCAGATGTTACTTCAACCTTCATATCACCAAGGCTCAAAGTAGACATTCCTCAGTTCAGTTGATGCTTTTAGATCTTCTGAGGTCATTCTCAATGTGTGAGTTACTTTTCTTGCTTCTCTCTGCTTATCTAGCATTAATATCCTAAATGTCTGAGTCCATTCTAAGTTTCAGCTATAAATTATTCCCTAGATCTAGATTACATGCCACTTGAAGGCTACTGAAGCATCAGCTGAGCATCAGATTCTTTAAACAAAACTTGCTCTTGGGGCACCTGGTTGGCTCAACTGGGTAAGCGTCTGCCTTCAGCTCAGGTCATGATCCCGGGGTCTTAGGATAGAGCCCTGCGTCAGGCTCCCTGCTGAGTTGGGAGTCTGTTTCTCCCTCTCCCTCTGCTCCTGTCTCTGCTCGTGCTCTCTCTCTCATTCACTCTCTTTCTCTCTCTCAAATAAATAAATGAATAAATAAATAAATAATATTTAAACAAGACTTATTCTTTCAATAGATCAAGCAATGTATGAGTATAGCTATTGGAACATTTAAATGCCAATGGCATTCAGTGACCTTAGGTATAAACTACTATGTCAAAATAAAAGTAAATTCAGGGCACCTGGGTGGCTCAGTTGGTTAAGCAACTGCCTTCGGCTCAGGTCATGATCCTGGAGTCCCAGGATCGAGTCCCGCATCGGGCTCCCTGCTCGGCAGGGAGTCTGCTTCTCCCTCTGACCCTCCCCCCTCTCATGCTCTCTATCTCATTCTCTCTCTCAAATAAATAAATAAAATCTTTAAAAAAATAAAATAAAAGTAAATTCAGTAAAAATGCAGAGAGTTGTTAAGAGAGCAGTAGCCCTTTGAGGCTGTATAAAATAAGTTAGATATTTCTTAAGTACTAGAACAGGCAGGGGAAGACTAAAGCTGTAATTTGTGACCACAATTTACATTAACCATCTAATGTCAAGGAACTAAGCATTTTACATTATAATTTTAATATAACATGTCTTTTAAGTGCATAATTAGTAGCTTTTAATAATAACTAAGACAACTGGAAAATTTGGTTCTCAGTCAATGTCCATGTCTCTTAAACCATATTCTTCCCTAATTAAAGAATCTAGGAGAGTTCTCAACCTTAGCTGTATGACAGAGAAGCTAGGAAGCACTTAACAATGTGCTTACCCAGACACTAACCCAGAACAACTAAATCATGAACTTTACAGTGTAGAACCCAGATGTTAATAATTCTGAAACTTTCCAGGTGATTCCAACATGCATCTAAGGTTGAGAAATTCCAGCATAAATACAATTAGCATAAATACAATTAACAAGTAGTTTAAGGAAAGGCTAAATTGATACATACTTTTGTCCACTAAATCATACCTCATTCGCTAATACAAGGCTTTGAAATAACAATCAAAGCTAGTTAGTATAACTTTGCAATACATAAATTTGTCATATCACAGGTGACATCTGCAATTTAGACAGCTCCAATTTAATCTTACTATAAGCTAGTTAAAAGCTATCAGAAGCTTTGTTTCTTTAGTGCTCCAAGTTTAGCCTTCAGTATCACTTCAGCAAAGTTTGCATCTGCTTTTTAGGTGAGAAAAGATTACCAACTCAGTAAAAGATTACAATTAGCTGTAATGGGGGCAGAGCAATGAATATGAGGAGTAGAATCTCAGATACGCTTTCTTATCTTGGAAAGCTCTTTTCCTACTGCAGCTTATTTTGGGTAAGACTCTAAATATCTAGTTTGCACTCCGTTTTCTGTCCTTCTTGTTAGGTACTGAGCCCCATAATCAACTGATTGTCTTATGTTGGCCGTATAGTACATTTAGAGTTTTAGTGTAGCTCAGAGGAACTTTTGGCTTGAAGTAACATGTAGAATATTTTGGAGTTCTCTTTAACCTTGGCCATTTTTTCCTTCTGGGATAAATTTAGCACTGTGTTCATAGAAATATCAGGATGGCCTTTTTCCTCTTAGGAAAGAAAGAAGAAACTGCTTTTCACATTAAATATTTTTTCTCCCCTCTATTCCATTCTTTCCTTTGTTTTTTACCTTGGCTTAGTCATTTGATATGAACCTTAGTCTATTTGCTCCTTTAAGGAAATATACTTTGACTCTTATAATCTGAAGCTATTAAAGTTTTTTCTTAGAAGTTTCATATAGAGGGGTGCCTGGGTGACTCAGTCATTAAGCGTCAGGTCCTGGGATTGAGCCCTGCATCAGGCTCCCTGCTCCACGGGAAGCCTGCTTCTCCCTCTCCCACTCCCCCTGCTTGTGTTTCCTCTCTCGCTGTGTCTCTCTCTGTCAAATAAATAAATAAATAAAATCTTTTAAAAAAAAGTTTCATATAGATACTGCTTGCTTTAGGAATTTGATGTCACAAAATGTAAATTAACCAGTTAAATAACTAAGGTCATTCCTAGGTTCCATTTTTGTTACTATACTTTCTTCTCACTTCTGTGAAATTTCTAGATGAGTATTGTCATAGCTGACTATTCATCTACTGGAAGTCTGTTAAGGATTATAATCTTTTGCTGTCATCTTCCAGGTTGGTCTCCTCTAGAAGGTAACATTGACATTTGTAACTGCTAGGAGACTTGAACTTGTGGAAAGTCACATCCGTCCCCAAAACTGGCCTGAAGCCACTGGGAGAAAGATGAGCCAAATATTGTATTGTGATGGGGAGGAAAATTTTCCCTTTATTCTTCAAGATTCTTCAGGCTCATTTAAGACTCAAATTGACATGAGACAGGTTAACCGGAGAAAATCAAATTTAATTATGTACATACGGAGAATCCACATAAACATGAGATTCCAAAAACAGGCAAAATGTCATCCTGAACTAAGGAGAGGTGGGTAGGGGTCTGGGACTTCAAAGGGAAGGAAAACAATTCACAGGAAAATGAAAAAGAGTAAAGATTTGATAAACAAACATTATCTGGGCCATTCAGAAAAAATGGGACATAGCTTGAACTTTGATCAAACAGTCCTTACTAGGTTCCTCTGTGTCTACCATACCTAGTTCATTTTATGCTATAGCTCTTGATGGTGATAACTCTCTTCCTGGAGCAGGTCCTCTATCTAAACTGTTTTAGGGATTTAGACAGAAGGTTAAAGTTTCTTCCTGAGTCCATTGGGCCTTGATTATTTTCAGCTTGAAATAATCTGCATGCACATTTTGGAACAATTCATTCTGAAGCCTTATAGTTGCTATTGGCTTTTGGAGTTGGGACCATAATTATTGCTGCTTTCTTTACAACATTAGGGTACAGAAGACTGAAGAAATCTGCTTGAAATAGTTTTTTCATTACCCTAAAAAACTGATGTACATAGTCAGTAGCTGTTCTGTTTCAATGTTTGAATAAGACTTCTTAAAACTCTAAGAGAAGCCATAACAGATCACAACAGTGCACATGATCACAGTGCACAGATCACATCCATTGCAGGTGGATTGCTGCAATTGCACCGTAGCTTCAACAATTCATATTTTGGCTAGAATGGTAACTCGTGTCTCCTGGTATCCCATCCCCTCCCCTTCCCCCTCAGTCAGTTCTTACATTCAGTCAATTCATTTTCAGTGGAAGCCCCTGAGTCGTAGTTCTCTCCCCACCCCTCTTCCCACCCTTCAAGTCTTAGCTCCTTTAGCTGCCTCCTAGAACTTTAGGATGTGTAAGGCTAAGATGGATTGTTGTGGGTGTACCTAAAGATAGAGGTTTTGTACACGAGACATTGTCTTTGAATTGCTTAGACTGGAAGAGATGTGATCTTTGATTCTAGAATCTCACTTTTGGATGGGATTCACTGTTTCTCCTTTGGACTGTTTTCCTAGAACCCTTTGTATTGCAATTGGGGTCTGTGTTTCTCAGAATTCCATGTGCTTGCCCAGTAGATTGTTATCTACTAGAAATAGGATGGTAAGTGGGTGGGGGAAGGAGGAGTAGGGAAATAAGAAGTGATAGAAGAAAGCATCAGGATCATCTGAAGAGCTGTTTCTGAATACCATCTTTATCGGCCACCAACACACAAAGCTATCTCTAAAAAACAAACAGTTAAACAGAGCAGTTGGGCCAAGGGCAAAGAGAAACAATGCTGAAATTTTCTCACATTTAGGGGTGCATTTTATATTTTAGTTGTAGGGTAGTCTTCATTGCTTTAAGAAATCCTAGTTTTGAGGAGGGAAAATTAAGCTCTGTAACACATAAGTAACTTTAGCTAACTATCCTTATCTTTAGGCATTATTATTGGGAGAGAAGAAAATAGGTTTTCCTAACTATGGCTTTTTTTGGAGAATAGCATAAATCTGGCTCTGATGATAGCCTTGGTTTATGCTCTCCTGGGGAAAGGAGATAAGCACAATACCCCCATTCCTATAGCACAGCCAAGAACTCACATAGGAATTCTTAAAGAGACAGGCTAGCTGGACCTAAGTTTCTTAAACAACCTTGTTAACAAAATGCAGGAAAGACAAGTTCATTTGTTTCTGCTGAACAGAGAAAGGCCACTCTTAGATGACTTCTAGGGATCTGCGTGTTACTTAATTTGCATTGACCATTTCTGGTTTTGATGATTTCTCAGAATAGAACAGTGAGCTCATTTTAATGTAAAAGCACTACTTTTTAGACAAGTTCATCTCCAGATTCAGTTCCCAAATATAGTGGTAGGTCACATGCAAAACAAGTGCATGGAAATATCAGTTGGGGAATGGGTTATGGAATGAGAACCAGAAACCAAATCAACAACTAGAACCAAACAGGTCAGTTTAATGCTCCAATTCTGGCTTAGTATTAAAAATTGATTAAAATACTTTTATTTGGGGATGACTCTCAAACATTAGCAAGCATTGGAAAAGACATTTGGAATGCTGTTAAAACTCAGATCACCAGGCCCCATCACCAGAGTTTGATTTAAGACAGCTGAGGTGAGGCCTGAGAATCTGCATTTCTAACAAGTTCCTAGGTGACTTTCATGTGGCTGCTCTTTGGACCACACTTGGAGACCACTGGCTTAGAGAACTACAATTTTGGGGGCCTGGTATTTTTATTTATTATTTTAATTTCAGTATACTTAATTTTATTATTATTATTTTTAATCTTATAAGGGCCTGGTCTTAATAAGCACATAGGTCACACCTTGTGAAGAATGCATTTGCTAAAATGCTCTAATTACGGTTGTTGCTGTATGGAGATTATTATAACATCCCCTACCTTTCCACTCATCTTTTAAGGAAACACTTAACTCTTTTCCCTTTCATGGTAGCTCAGAGCTTTCCTAGCCACTGGTAGGAGAGTGGGATATGGACGTAACTTCCCATCTCCTTATTTTCATATACAGACTTGGGACTTGTGCTTCCTCTCTCTCTGCCCTGATACCTTCTGCATCTCTCAATACTGAGGCTCTTTGGCTGTTTTGCTGTTGAAGTGAGCTAGCATGCCAACATAGGTTTCTATTATCTTGTAACCTCTTGATGGTATCTTCCAGAAAATAACTTCTCCCCTTGAAACTCTGACACCCTACATTCTCTAAGATGTCTTGCAGTTAATGGGGAAGAAGTTTCATTAGTGACTCCTTCTAAATGCAATTTCAGGCATTCTACTATTTACATTCCTAATATAGCTGTATCCTAAAAACTCTTCCTGGCAGCTCTACCTCAACATTCCAGTGGTGCACCTCTTATTTACTTCAAACAGCATAAAACCTGGGCTAACACTTAACAGCTATTGATGAAAACTAAATGGTGTAAGTAGATAGCATCCCTTATCCACTTGTAACCCGTATCAGGTGAAGGACACTGCCTTGCTAATTGTATAGATATCATCATTTTCCTACGGAAGGGACCATTACCCAATTAGTCCTTGTTCTAGCAGCAAGATTATAAGCCACAGGATATGGAATATGATTGATTTAAGCCATTTGTGGTAATCAAATTCTTATTTTCCAGTAATTTGACTAGGGGAGGACATGTGGCTAATTCTCACTAGTGACATAAGGGAATCTTGGGTCTCTTGGGGGTAATTTTCTTCCCTCAGAGAGAGGGCACAAATATAGTTTTTCTCTCTACCCTCTTTATTTCTACCTTGGATACTGCTCTATGAAGATAAATTGCTTGGAACCACTGCAGCCCTCTTGTGACCATGAGGGAAAGGCGAGGTCATTTCAGAGATGCTCACTCAAAGCCCTGATATTACTGAGCCACTGAATCATCTGTGGAACTAACTTTGGACTTCTATTTATTTAAGAAAATAACTTTTACTTAAGTCACTCTTGGTTTTTTTTTTTTCAATAAATGAATTTGAATCAATTATGACAGTATATTTGGTCTTTGTTAAATAGTAAAAGCACTGCCACTTATTTCCCGAGTGTGTTTTGGAGTGTGGCCTTTGTTTCCCCAAAGGAGTAAAACTTGGCCTTCTGTTCCATAGGAAAGCAGAGGAATGGCTCTTGGTGCAAACTCACCAAGGATAGTGAGAACAGTCTGGTTTACTTAAGCGCTATTTAGTCTCACCTGGTTCACAGCCGCCAGCAAAATTGCCTGATTTTTTTTTTTATCACCAAGTGCTATGACAATTACAATATTATAGCAGTGCTAATATAATATAGCCCTGCTGAAATACAAAGCACTCTGCAGAGAAAAAAGTAGAGAAGCTTTTCATTCAGGTGGTTCTGAACTTCCTGTCCTACCTAACAAATTGGGGGGGGGGGGTTGGTGGTAAAGGGAAGGCTCAGCATGCTATTCTGCTCTACATCATCAATCTATTGCTGTAATGCTGAGATACCTGTTAGTTCTGGAGATGCCCCTTCACGGATGCTGTTGCTCAGATAGCCCATGATTCTATGACAGTGTCTTGGCTGACTTCACTAGATGAAGGGTGAATATTCTCTAGCCAAGGACCATTCTCCCAGTTAGGTGAAACTTTGGCTGTGATTATGCCCTTTAATCCTCTTCTCCTTCCACTTTGTCATGGAGCCTAAAATTCTTTTCAGTGGTCGCTCTTTTAGATTTGGATTTTATGTGCAGAAGTTAATGTGTGTGTGTGTGGTGGGGGGTGTGGACTGAATAATGTCTGCTTTTTCTCTTCAGAAGGGGAATAATAATTTACTCAGATTAGAACTTTGCGGCCATGCTCATGGACTGAATTCCTTTGGATTAGTTGTTTGTGCCTTATAGTGAAGAGAGCCAAGGACAAGTGATCTACTAAAAAAAAAAAAAAAAAAAACCTGTAATGTAAGCTATGGGGGTGCTATGTGGTTCTTAGGAGATGTAGTATATGGCTAGGGGAAAACAGTATGATCTTCCCCATGGTATGACAATAATTAGGGACAATACCAGGGGTGATGTACTATATTGGGTCCTCTCATCACTGACTCTTAGGCTCCAGGGCTAATCACCTTTGGGCAGATAACCAAGATTCCCAAATCAGTCTGATCAACATAATCAATTAGTAATTTTCTTAAATTAGAGATTTATAGGTTCTACCCTGGAGCTAGTAAATCAGATTCATAACATGCTTGGGAACTACTGCTCTTGAGGAATTATTTTTAGGATTTAGCTTCCTTTTTCTGTGATTCTAAAGTTTAGAGGAATCTTATGGAATGCATGATCTAATATTACCCCTTTTTATGGGACTCTCAGTCCAGATGATAATTAGGTGTGTCTGGAATATTTTCTCTCAGTTCATGGCTGCACCTTTTCTCAAAATGCTCTTCAGGGGCAGAGAGGGATGCAGTGGGCAAAGTTAGAATGTGGGAAGGAAAGGCACATTTAGGGAAAGGTGAATAGGTAACAAGTTGCTTTACATTGTTGGGGAGGAAAAAATTTTTTGTATCCTTCAAGATTCTTCTAGCTGGTCTAAGAAATCAATGTGAGACAGATTAACAAGGAGAAAAATTTTTAGTTACATGTTCACAGAGACCCAATAATAAAATCGAGATCAAAGAAATGACCAAGGCAGGCAGCTTTCATACTTTTTAGACAAAGAAACAATAAATCTGTGAGGAATTTACAGGACAAAGAAAATTTATGTTTGGGAGCTACAGTTAGTAAGGAATTCTAAACAGAATTTGGGCTAGGGTAGTAAATTAATAAAAGTGACAAGGTTTGTTTATACAACTTTCTTGGCCCTGAATTCCCTGTCTCTGGTGATAAGGATGTCTCTTTACTGCCTGGTGCAGAGATGGTACCTTTCCTATGGGAAATTTATTTTCTGCATTTTGGAGAAAAAATGAGGTCAAAGTGGTGTGGCATTTGCTGTTTCTTAAGTAAATTTAATTTAAAATAATCAATATGCCAAAGTGGCACATTTTGGGGTGGCCTGCCCTTGGTCCCCACCACATAACAGTCATGAGAGGTGATCATATAGGAAATATACCAGTTTATCAGGCTGTAAAGAGCTGTCAATGCCAGGCTGAGGTTTTAGCAGCAGGAAATAGTGTTGGTGAAAGTTTGATAGTATTCAGTCATGTAGGATGATTACTCAGTAGCAGTGGGCATTAGCTGGTGAGCAAAACCAGTGTAGTTCATCACCATAGTCCAGTCCACCTGGATGAGGATGGCAACTGTGATGGTTGAAAGCAAGAAACATGTGGAAGAAGTGCTAAGTGAAAGACAACGACTGACTGTAGGGAGCAAGGGAGAGAGGCATCAAGAAAATGACAAAATTTCTAAAGTTTGTGCTTTAGGGACAATAGAGGAATATAAATGAATTGGAAAAGTATTTGATTTGGGAGGGAGAAAAGTTTGGTTTTGAACATTATTGAAGAGATAGTAGCAGGGCACCTGGGTGGCTCAGTCGGTTAAGTGGCTGGCTCTTGATTTCAGCTCAGGTCATGATCTCAGGGTCCTGGGATTGAGCCCTGACTTGCGCTCCATGCTTGGTGGGGCATCTGTTTGGGGATTCACTCTCTCCCTCTCCATCTACCCCTCCCCCCAACTCTCTCTTTAGAATAAATAAGATAAATCTTTTAAAAAAAAGAGAGAGATAGTAGCAATCTGCAGGTGAACAAGCCATGTGCCTGACTGAGGCTGTGTGGAAGGAGGATATACCAGAAGGGCAAGTTTCATTCTGCATTCCCTGGGCTAAGCATGTTGCCGGCCACACACATACATTTGACGTCTGAGTGACTAGTAAGACTGGGAAAGAAAAGACAAATGCTTTTAAGTTTACTTAATGGGTTCAACTTTGGTATAAACAAAAATGGTTTTATTTTGGTTTCATCTTTTTTTCCTGCAATCACCATATTTAAATCTTCTCTGGATTTCATTTCCATGTCTTTTGAAGACATTTCATTATATATTCCATGGTTTCCTAATTGTTTTGGTTATTAGAAGAATTTCCTTTTGGTCATTTTAAAACTCTCTTTCAGGTACTAAAATCCAATTCTATATGATTTAAAAGTAGTCTCCAAATCTGATCACACTTTCTACTTCTCACCCTTTTTGACCCCTAGGGATGCATGGGAAAGGGTACAATTTGTCCCCGTACATTTTCTTATCTTTCACTTTTCCCTCAACAGCCCAGCCCTCAAGACTATGAAATAATCAGTGTTGGGTTAAGAGGACAGATGAGTGATAGTAAAAGGAGCTAATGTATTACCTGGCTGGGGTTTTGTGTAGTTGTCTGTACAGCAAGGCACCCAAAAAATGGCTTTCTTCTGAGCATATATTTTGGGATTCTGTGGTCAGCCCTTTTTTTTAATTTTTTTTAATTTTTTTTTTTTAAAGATTTTATTTATTTATTCATGAGAGACAGAGAGAGAGAGAGAGAGAAGCAGAGGGAGAAGCAGGCTCCCAAGGAGCAGGAAGCCCAATGCGGGACTCGATCCCAGGACTCCGGGATCATGACCTGAGCCGAAGGCAGACGCCCAACCGTCTGAGCCACCCAGGCGCCCCGCCCCCTTTTTTTTTTTTAAAGATTTTATTTATTTATTTGTGTGAGAGAGAATGAGAGAGAGCACATGAGAGGGGGGAGGGTCAGAGGGAGAAGCAGACTCCCTGCTGAGCAGGGAGCCCGATGTGGGACTTGATCCAGGGACTCCGGGATCGTGACCTGAGCCGAAGACAGTCGCTTAACCAACTGAGCCACCCAGGCGCCCTGTGGTCAGCCCTTTTTAAAGATCTCTCCTTTCAATGATTTTATGACAGGAGGATATGTTCTCTGACTGGCTATAGTTGTCTATCCCACTCAGGTTCTGCCCAAGCAAAGCAAAGCTGGATGAAAATCAAGCAAAGGTCCAGTCTATGTCCTCTCATTGCTCACTCTCACCAACCAACATCTTCACGAGGTGTGTTTAAGATGTCCTGAGCCTGGTCTCATTCATTTTGTTGTTCCAAACAGCAGAAGTGCACATCAAATGCCCTCTTTTCTTGCTTTGCCTTCGGGTTGCTCAAGAACCTCCTCTTCAAGAATATTCCAGGCTAGACATAGGCATTAGTCTCTATGACATTCTTTGTCCCCAAGTTTCAATATCAGATGTACAGTTCTCACAGTATGTGGGCTTAGGCCTGTGAGTTTCTGAAGCTCAGTAATAATCCAGTTGGGGAATGAGGCATCCGTCCTCTTTTCTTCCAGACCTCCAATTATCTTGAAGGATAGGTCTCTTGGAGCCACTCTCACTTGGTTTGGAAGAAGGTAGGACAGAAATATAGTAAAAACACTCCGCCACCCCCAAGCCTATGGTTCCTTGATTCTTTGACTTCCCATTGAATATCCAGTCTTGTCTCTCTTTAAGCTGAGGGTAGTAGGGGGATGAGGTTAATCCACATTGCAACAAATCCTTTGAGGCTGCATATACTAATTTCCATGGGCATTTCAATTGCCTATTAGCTAGCTAAAAATCTGAGATAAGAGGAAAAACCCCTCAATATCCTAGTATATGATATAAACCAACATCATTTACTAGTTCTACTGAGTGCCGGATACTGTTGTAGGTATTGAAGATCACAGGCAAGGTCTTTGCTTTCGTTATATTTATACTCTTCTTGGAGAGTGGGGAGAAGCTACAGGAAACAGGAAACAAATAGGAAAATAACAAGTTCACATCCATATTAACTATGCAGAGTTGAAACAGGGGATCTATCAGGTGACAGGATGAGTAATCTGGAGAGTGTGGGGCAGGCAATGAAAGAGAGGACAAAGCTATTAAAGCCATTAAGTGTTGATATTCATTTGACACGTTGAGGCCCCGGGGACAGTTAGGCGTACACAATAGTACTGGTATCAGCAAACTACAGCAAAGCCAAGTTCAACCTGCCATTAGTTTGTGCCAATAAAGTTTAATTGGGCCACAGTCAAACCCATTTGTTAACATGGTGTCTGTGGTTGTTTTTATACGACAACTATAAGGTTGAGCAGATAAGACAGAGATTGTATGGTCTAAAATTTTGACTCTCTGGTCCTTTACACACCAAGTTGGCTGACCCCTGATTTAAGAATAAAATGTATCCGGGGTGCCTGGGTGGTTCCTCGGTTAAGCATCGGACTCCTGATTTTTGACTCTGGTCATGATCTAAGGGTCATGAGATTGAGCCCCACATTGGGCTCTGTGCTCAGCGGGGAGTCTGCTTGAGGATTTGCTCTCTCTCTCTCTGCCCCTCTGCTGCTCACGAATGCATGCACTCTCTCTCTCTCAAATAAATAAATCTTTAAAAAAATAAAATAAAATGTGTCATGGAGTGGAATATACTAAGCATCCGAATGACCTACCAAAGTGGAAGTTATTTTTATTCTTCAATGAATTACCAAGACATAGAGTCATTGAATGCCTACATTCAGTTGCTCCATACTGATTAGAATCACTTATTATACCTGTTTATTGAATAAGCTTCTCACCATCCCAAGTGAGATTTTCTGGCCTGCCTGTTGGATATAGTTAGCTTCTCACTGCGATGGAGTATTTGGTTTAGGTGATCCAGGATCTATCATAAATATCAGAGCCCTCACACAGCTAGCTTCAGGTTCTCATTTACAGAGCATGAGTTTGCCAGAGTTTGTGCCCAGAAATGCCATCAGAGATGCTTAAGACTCTTTCCTTGCATACATTATTTCCTGCTGTTTGGCTCTTGTGAAATATTTTTGAATATTTTTCTTCTCTAATTTGTGTCCTCTGCAAAATGTTTGTCAGATATTGATTCTCTTCCACAATGGGGCTTGAATGCAGCTGATGGTCGTTTTGTTTCACAACTTTGATTCATGCAGCTCTTGCTGCTGCCAAAGTCCTTCTCCTTGTACCCGCTTCATGCCGCAACCTCAGCTCTGCGCGGGGAACAGGGTTTGTGTAATGGCTGCCACTGGGGGACCACACAACCTCTTCCTGACTTTATAAGCTGTGCTGTTAGAGAGCTTTTCATCTATAGTCTCAATGCCTTCCCCAGTTCTAACTGAGGTAATGCAACAGCCCTGCTGTAGAAGATATAATTATGTTCATTCTTTTGTGCAGAAGCAAACAAGGTAAATGAATTTGTCCAAGTTCACGTAGGGAGTCCTCAGTTATCCCCAAACCCAAGCATATGGTGCTACTTTTTTTTTTTCTATCAAATATGCAGAGGGGACCGGCCCTTTTTTGGGATCACAATGGTCCGGCTTGTCCCCTAATTCCCCTCCGTCTGCATCTCGTTAATGGCTTTCCTGTGGGCGTGCACCAACTTCTCCAGGAGCTTTCTGGATCTTTTCTCTTGATGTGGCCCTGTTGTTTCTACCAGTTCCAGTGCTTTTCATTTTTAAACTGTTTCTGCGGGGGTCCTAGATGCATTCAAATAGGCACAGGTGTCCCCTTGCCCTCATGCCACAAATTGGAGCCCTCAGAACCCTATCTTTACTGCCAGTCTTCAGCGTGAGCAGACTCACCTCACAATTTAGCATTAATTTATCTGGTCTTACTTTCTGTCATTGTTCTTTCTTGTCTTTTTTTTTTTTTTTTCTATTCTTGGCCTTCATTTGCATTCTCTGAAAGCATATATGTTTCATGAATTTTATGTGTTTTCCTCCACTACTTTTCTCCTTCTGAGTGATTCCATGATTACCCCTTTCATGACCTACGTTCCTTCAGATACTTCAGAACATTCCCTATCTCTACATTTCTACATTGGATGTTCTATCTCAACCACACAGAGTAAAAGAGAAAGTTTGCCCGGACTTCATCTTCAGAATCCTCTTCATTACAACAGAGTATTCCACTTTCCTGTGTGTTGTAGTCATTCTTGGGTTCTAAGGAAACGGAGGAACGGGAAATCTTTTCTCAATGAGTTTTGTTAATACTATACTTTGGAAGCTCATGCTTAAAGAGAACCATTCCCAGCATGTAATGATGGTGTCTGCTGGATAGATCCTGGAAGTTGGACAAAATACAAGAAAATATTCACTATGTATTTTCCAATTAATATGATCTTTCTTTTGAGAAATGAGTACCATGAAAAGAGTGTAAAATTGAGCCTCGGGTTCATTTTTAAATACTTTATGTTTTATTTTCTGTTAGTTTTTTTTCCTTTCTTTCTTCCCCCAACCGCTCAATTCTCTTTCTATAATGCTTGTCCTAGTAATCTTTGTGAAATTTGCATCTGAATCTGTCATTGCCTTGAAATAGTCCTTCTCTGGCGGGATTCAGTACAAGCATCACATCCTCTATTACTTCTTTGATGATCATATTCTGTGCCGGAAGAATTGACCATCTTTTCCTTTCTACTAAAGCAATGTGAATATAGGACATATTACCAGCCTCTTCACTCATTTCAAGGGCATTGTGCATTATTTAATGGCAAATTTGGAACCAAGTCCTGGACCTCAGATATGGACATAGAAATAAATTTTCAGACTCCAACTAAGTATTTGAAGTAACAAAATCATGCTTAACCAACCCCCATGATAAACTTCAATGGTATGTGGGATATAACAGATACACTATAAGCCAAACCTACTGGTTTATTGTTTCTGATCTAGCAAAATATCTTGAATGGGAACTTAAGGGTTACATGCTTAAACTATAGCATAAAATACTCTGATATCTAAATTACATGTTTGTTTCATCTGAGTCCCTGATTCTTCTATTCATAACTAGCCCCGTGACACTATCAATATTGTCGACTTTATTCTCTGATACCACATAGCTTCGGTGATCTGCTTGGAACCTTATCTTAAACAAGGAGCACATGGGAAGCAAATCTTATTTTCTGTGCTGACAATATTTGATGTCTCACACTCTTAGACAAAGTAGTGGCCTGAAGTAAATATTACTTCTTAGATGTTGGACAGGTTGTGTGTTTTCCCCATTAGAAAATACAAATAAAAATTAACAGAAGAAAAATAAATTATGTATGTGTTATTTCCCCTCTCCCTCCCCCAAAGCAGGGTCTTATCTTTTGGGTACATTTTCATCTAATATCTTTCCACATATTGTGTTTCTGTGACATTTGTTACTCTTTTTTAAAAAGTATAAGATATTCATGCATTTTAGCTCTAATTTTTCAATTCACTTTCAAAGACTATTGAAACTAGAAGGAACCAACAAGGTGATCCTATTCTGAATGTCTCATTTTACTTAGAACTGAGGCCACACAAACGTTATATACCTAATAAAGCAGAGAGCCAGAGCTTGGATTTTGATGTCTCTAGATAAAACTAAATTCTGCTCTGAAACTGAAACACATAAAATTCAATTATTGTTTATATTCTTCATTCCAGGTTAGTTTAGCCTTAGTGGTGGCATGACAACGATTAAAGAAATAACTTTACATAAATAGAAGTCTAATACTTTGTCTCCAGTGTACCTTAGGTTTTATTAGATTTAGTCATGTCATGCATTCATAAAATCTGGCCAAATATCTAGAGCAGAATGTATCCTGCTTGGGAAGAAAGTTCGCGGTATCTATCATCTCAACAAATTGCTTAGTGTAGTGTACTGGGGGGAAAAAGGGGGAAAAGAATCTTCAATTGTAATTGAAAATTACACACTTCAGAACAAAATTCAAAACACATTTCAAACAAAATTCAAAGGGCTTTTGAGGGCAAGAAATCCATCCTCTCAGAATAACATTAATGTTAGTCAATATCGTTAATTGTATTCCTTTGTTTTTAGAGTATCGACAGTAGTCACCCATCATCTTTAGGTCGAGTGACAAGGAATAATGCAGGATGCTGGAAAAGACATAGACAAGTATACCCAAGGGCTCAAAGTTCCTGATGTTCTTCTGTAAATTAGAAACCTAAATCTTCAGAGTAGAGTTTCCACTTACAGCTACTGTAATGTAAGCCTTTTACTTCCACTCCAAAACTTTAAAAGTAATGGCTACAATTTACTTGCCATGTTCTTTATCTTGATTCTTCCCTTCCCCATCATTTATGCTTAGGTGTGTATATATAGAAGCTTTTTCCTTTCTCATCACCCATCTGCTCCTTGCTGAGCTCAAACTAGGTAACAACCGCCTGTGATCAAATGTTATACTCCAAACCACACATCATGACAACAGCAAACATGTCAGGCAGGAGGAGGGAAAGGTGGCTAATTTTAAAGAATGGAAGCTGTGATTTGGACACAAATAGGTTAGTAATAATCCCTGAAGTACCTGCCATTTAGAATGAGAGGGGGGAAAAAGCCAAATAAGAAGAATGATTATGATAGAGTTCTTTGTAAGGAATCGAATATCATTCCTTTTATGACATCAAAGCAAGGAGGTTGTCCAGTGTGCATGGGTACTCCTCCAGGGAGAGATGACCTCTGATTATTTTTGGCAACCAAATCTACAGTTAAAAGTTGTCCATAGTTCCTGGCTTTGGGCTGCCTGTAATCCTTTCCCATCGGCCTAACAGGGAGGAGATACTCATTTTATATGACAGCTCTTCCATCCTCTGCCTAGACCTATCAGGCTCCCACCCCCACCCAAGCATTTCTTCGCTAAGATAAGTGTATTTTTACTTCAAACTTTTCCGACGTGGCATGTCTTTTAGGCTTTCTAACCATCTAGTTAATTCTACAACCTTTCCAATGTGGTAACTACCTTCAGTGGGGATGATATGGTAAGTGTGTTCTGACAGAGATCAGACTGGGACTGACATGTTACCTTGTCCTGGTTGGTACTTGGCTATGAATTCACTGCAATATTCACTTCCTTTTATTACTAGACTTCTGTGGTAGACTTCCTTTGGGTTTACTGCCTATTATACCATCTCTTATTGCATGTGTTATTTCCAAAATCTATTATGTTGACTTAGAATTATACAGAAGTGAATTGTCTTATATGGATTTCTATTAATTTCCATTTTGATAGATTTTATCAGCCCATTTTATTAAAGATATCTTTCAATCAAAAAATGAACATGAAATGCTCCCAGAGGACAAGAGGGAATACTTGGCACTAGACATCTTTACTATCTGGTTTCTTGTGGCCATCTTGGGAAGAGGATGTTGATTTCTTCTGGTTTTCGCCAGTGTGTCCAAACTAGCATATTTCTCTAAGGGCCATGATCTATGAAGCTTTTAGGATTTTCCAGTGTCTTTCTCAGATGTTTGACTGTAGTCTTACACTTCTTAAAAACATTTTACTGTGAACATTTTTACATATATACAAAAGCAAAAAGAACAGTACAATAAATTCAATATACCTCTCTTTGACAATTCATTTGAATTAAACTGTTATTAATACTTGGTCAATCGTGTTTAATCTGTACTTCTACTTTCTCTACCTGCATTATTTTTGAGTCAAGCTCAGAAATCATATTTTATTTCTAAACATTTTACTATATATTTTTAAACAATAAAATCTTTTCATTCTAACAAAACCATCATGTCGTTGTCATAACTAAAAAGCGTTATCAATACTTCCTTAGTATCATCAGATATTCAGGTAGTATTCATATTTCCTGAATTATCCTTTATATCCTTTTATATATTTTTTCTTTGCATTTTTCGTCTTCCTTTCTTTCTCCCTCCCCCCATTTTGTGTGTTTGAATCAGTATATGTATTGCAACTTGTTTATATGTTTCTTGTCTCTTAAGGCTTTTTTCATCTCTGTCATTTTGTGTTTTTTCTTTTCTTATATGTTGTTTTTAAAGAGACCATATGTATATTTTCTGGTCCTGTAGATTTTCCCACAATATGAATTTTCTGACTGCATCCACATGGTATCACTTAATATGTTTTGTGTTTCTCTGTTCTTTGGATTTCCTAAAATTCATTAGCTAGATCTATAGACTCATTTAGATTCAGGTTCCTATTTATTTATTTTTTTTACTTTTGCAAGACTACTTCATAGGTAGTGCTGTGCTGTGTTTTGCCATCAGGAGGTATATGATGTTTGGTTGCCTCTCTTTCTGAGACATTAGCAGCCCTTGAAAATCATTGTATAAACCCATTAATCCATTAGAGGTTGTATGATGGTCATACGTTAATTCTATCATTCATTTCCATTTATTAGCCAGAACTTATATAAAAAGAAACATTCTCCTTCAATTATTGTGTTACCATGTTGTGCAGATTTCATAAGAAAAGCAGTGTAGACAGTCACTTCCCTTTCTAGGTCAGTCATAAAATAATGAAGCAGTTCTCTAGCATCTTCCAAAAGTGACCAGTGGGATGTGTGTGTTGTGTTTAGTATCTTTATGCCCTCATGGACTTAAATGTATTGAATGCGCTTCTCTCTGTGACTCATAATGTATTGGTCCCTAAATTATCCCTTCGTTAGCCTGTACCCATTTTGTTTGGATTCTTACTCCTTTTCAAAAGACTCTGCTTGTCTCTGATGATGTCATTGCTTTTTGATATCCCAGGGTCATGTTTCTATCCAGATTGTTGAAGGAGTTGTAAACAGAGACCAATGTCTCTAGTGGGTCAAGTGATCAGGGTATCTTCTTTGAAGGAACAAGAGGAGGCACTTTCAGAGCCAAATGAATCTAGATTTTGCTTTCTAAAACAAAGAAAGAGTTTAAAACCAAGAAAGAGAACTGTGGTTTAATACTTGATTTCATATTCAAAGATGAAGCATGGGTTTGCCCTGGTGTACTTTTCTTGGATAGTGGAATATGTCTACTGCTAAGAAATAATAATACTATAAAATCCCAGCCAACCAAAGTAACACTTAGAGATTAGACATTTGTTTAATGTGCTGTTGACCCTGTGTTCCATGTCCATAATAGTGCCCAAATTATGTAATCAGAGAGACTAGTATACATTTAAATTATGATAAAAATATCATTTCACATTTGTATAATATTTTGAACTTCCTACAGTGCTTTAACATCCATTATCTCCATTTGATTGCAGTCTTTATGACAGATGTTTAAGGGGAAGAATTCACTCAAGGTTTATGCTAGTAGGTTGTTACTTTCTGGGGAAATCTAAGTGGATGTTGCTTCTCTGTGGTTTAAAGGATGACAAAATACATGAAATAGTAGACAGAAGTCTTCTGACTTCATTCTGGTAGTTTTGGTGTTGCTGTATGAAAAAAGGAAGTTAGTTAGGGTTATAAAGATAGAATAGCAAATTTCCCTCTCACTATATATGATTTTTTATAATATTCATACTTATGAGCACAGCTGGATACACCAAGGATTTTCCTGCCATGATAGATGTCAACATGGTGACTTCACCTATTGCTTTAACAAGATTGAATGTTTCCCCCCCTTATATTTCATTTATCTCATTTGAAAAATATTTTCTGTTTTTTTTTTTTTTCAAATTCAGTAAGAAGTTGGAGTACTGAATATCTCCAGCTATTTCAGTGACATGTCACAATAACATCTTTCTGAAATCTCTTTACCCAGAGCTACACTTCTGGGCTTAAAGAAACTCTAGCAATTTGTACTTAGTGTCACCTTTACTATAACACTAATCACCGCCTTATTTTCTATTATGGTTACTATAGTTGCGTTCTTTGTCTCTACCACAAGATTGTGATTTCCTGTCCTAGGTCAACAGGTAATTATGGAATGACATACAGGCTATGTGTGAGGCATAGCCCTAGACGGTTTGCTGAGTACTGAGAGGATGATTGTCCAGTTTAGTGGCAGTAGGGGGAGGGGAACGATGCATAAAGACAGTCACACCACAACACAATAAGTGCAGTGGTGAAGATCTGTGAAGTGTAACAAGGGAGTAGAGGGGAAGAATGCCTGCCCAGCCCGAAGGAGGCAGGCAGGAACTATAGTTACTGTCCTTCTGCTCAAAGTGCTTAGCACAGTACTCCTGAGCATAAAACAAGAGCTCATTGTTTATCTCAACTATGGTTATGTTGAGATTTGTCACTATACTGTGAGAGAGGTGATTACTGTGTTCTCACCAATACATTTTCATCAATGTGACTTCTTTTCCAGAAAATAATACTTAAAAAATATTTGTTGGACACCTTTTTAAAAAAAGGAACACAACAATGTAGAGGATCTAGAACCAACTTCTGCTAGGATTTGAAAGCAATCTGAAAGCATCTTTCACTGTCTCGGTAGCCATGACTGATGTAGCTAATTTCACTAAATGGGTTGTACTTCTCTTCCTGCCTTCCCAAACTACCAGATGTCATTTTTGTGACCATCAATGAATTTTTTTGAACAAGTAGAGTATCATTTATTTCTGAAAAATTGCCAGAAATGATTCTAAATTCCAGATCATTGACCAGTTGCTAGAATCTCCATGGCTTAGTATCACTAAGCCGGACAAGGTAGGGTCAGCTGTCTTTCTTGTTATTCTGTTATTCTCACTAAATAGATGATGTGGAAAACTCTGCTTTCAAAATCTTTTCAAAAGGAATTGCTGATCAAAGAATTTTCCATTAAATAAATGAGAGTATTGACCTTAACTGAAAGATCTAATGTTGACATGCACCTCTAAGCATCTAAATCTTAATGGCCTCTGCCTACAAAGCCCTTTGATACAGCTTTCATCTTCAAATGTACATAAACTGTGAGAGTTAGAATCTGCTAAGGTGTCCTAATTACAGTTAGTTATTTTTATGGCTACCTTTAGCAACATATTTGATATCAGATTATCTGATCTGAATGCTGGTAATTTCAGCAACTCCAAGACTCCAGAGGCTTAGTATATCTACTTTTTGGCTAATAGTTGGCACTTGTTAATTAATTAATGAGGTCAATGAGTTATCCAGTATCCTTTACTTTTCCAACCACTGACACTTACTATAATGAGGATGCATTTCAGGTCTAGAGCACCCTCAAGGTCTATCAAGGACTGTTGAGAGGAAAGTAAACCTCTACTCTTCAGTGACAGTTTTTAGGAATTTGACATTTCTCTGATTAATTTACATATATTTTTTCAAAGTCTCTGCTTTGCTGTCCTCATTCCAGTTTTATTTTTAGGTGACTATTTCCTCTTTGCTCCAGCTCTCTGTATATGCTACTATGTATTTCACAGAGCTAGTTTCTCACTCCATGTCCTGTGTGAATTAAATATTGTATGCACATCAGCCTTTACTTAGATAAAGAAGAGCCTCAGCCCATCTGGGATATGATGGAGTTAGATTAACAGTCTCTACCACATCCTCTTCTAACTTCTCATTAAACTAATAATGGCAAATAAAAGAAAGGATATTCAATTATATTTGGAAATTATGGGTGACAGCCAACAATTTTACTGGGAAAAATTTCTGTTTGTTACATGGATCAGCTTTTATGCAGAAATCATAATTAGTTGATTTGGTTAATCTAATTATCGGTTTAGTCAACAAAATATTGTATACACTTGACTTAAAAAGTGAAACCCAATACCGAGCAGCCTCTTGGTAGAAATTTAGGAATTGTCTTCTGAGCTTGTTCATTTCATGTTTTTTTCTTTATACCTTGTATACTATTTATACTTCATTGGAAATGCTATTTCTGCACTTAGTTAGAAAATACAATTCCTGGTACAAAATAGGGCATGTGTAGGGGTAAATAAGCAGTTGGGGACCATATACAATGGTGTAGCCTCTCCTTAGAAACCTTATATGGATGAAGGAGCTATCAGAGAATGAGAGAGACTTCAACAAAGGACCTGTTCAAGGGATATACTATATATGGTCAAGAAGAACTACAATTAATTAAATTTCTTTAAAATAAAAATTCTTAGTATAGTTGGATAACCATGAGATTTAAAGACAGATGAATGGTGTAGGGCTGGTGGCAAGAATTTTTACAGCTAACAAGGAACAGTCACTTGAATATTTGGGAAAAATCATAGTTATTTGAAATACATTTCCACAAAACAAGAAACTAAATTAGAATGCATCTTCTTTGTAATCCCATAAAATTATGGGAAGCTCAAACACACATTTGAAAGTCCTTAGTTGGTAATTGACAATTTTTGAATTTATTAATTTTAAAAATGAAATCAAAATTTCTAATCACTGAGGAATGAAAGTACATAAGACCTAGACTATAACACAAGATAGATGACAAAGGAAAAATTAAAGGAGTATAAAAATTAAAGGAGTATAAAATTTTAAGTATAAAATTTGAGCAAATATAGCTATTATGACAAAATATTTAAATGGTAGAAGCTACCTTATTATAAAAGCTTTGTTTGGAAATGTATTAAAATCAACACCATTGGACCCTTTCAAGATACATAACACAAATACAGAAAAAGAACTGAAAGGAAAGGTCAATAATATAAACAAGAAAAGAGGTATCCATATTATTAATCAGACAATGTCCATATTATTAATCAGACAATTTTTACTAATCAGTAAAAAAATGAGGCAAAGAGAGTCACTGTGTGTCAATAAAAGTATAATAAAGCAGATTTAATTTCTACTGTGTTACCATTCAAAATATATGATACAAATCCTATTAGTTATGTGTTGTGACAATATGTCTTGAGGAGGAATCTATTTGTGGAAGACTTTCATTCCTATTGTCTAGTACAGATCAACAAGACATAACACTGATTCGGATGAGATAAAGGAAGCTCAGAAAACACACATCTCTCCTCATAGAATATAATTATGACTCTAATTGAGTTGCATGAATAGTTTTAGTTGGATAATATCTTCAGTTTGGGAACATATTTTAATTTAGAAGATGGGGGAAATTTTATAGCTAAAAATACACTGGTGGCATAATATTCCATTGTATATATATACCACATCTTCTTTATCCATTCATCTGTCGATGGACATCTTGGCTCTTTCCATAGTTTGCCTACCTCTGAAACAAATAATACATTATATGTTAAAAAAAAAGAAGAAGAAGATAGTAGGAAGGGAAAAATGAAGGGGGGGGGGGAATTGGAGGGGGAGACGAACCATGAGAGACTATGGACTCTGAGAAACAAACTGAGGGTTCTAGAGGGGAGAGGGGTGGGGGGATGGGTTAGCCTGGTGACGGGTATTAAAGAGGGCACGTACTGCATGGAGCACTGGGTGTTATGCACAAGCAATGAATCATGGATCACTACATCTAAAACTAATGATGTAATGTACGGTGATTAACATAACATAATAAAAAAAATACACTGGTGGCATTGACATTTTTAAGAATAACCAAAGACTGCTGCGCCATCATTGTCAAAGGTAAATTTGGGCATGGAGGCATGAGATGCTTAATCCATGCAGTTGACATTACTGTTTTGCTTCACATATTAATGACACTTGCTGGGGATTTTCTTTTTTTCTCTCCCATGTTACAGGATATCCTTTCCTTGTGTCTTATTTGGGAAAAACTAAAGAGACTACTAAAGGTGACTGGGACACAGTTACCATTTTGTTGGCAAATAAATACCACTACTTGTGTTATTTCACTTTAGAAGATGAGGAAATTTTAATGCCTCCACCCTTTTTTTTTCCTTCTTCTGCAGTCCTACCTGATGACTTTGGCCATCTATACTTTTGTTTTAATGTTCCTAAGGTTGTTGTTATATGATGTTATGTTATATAACCATCATACAGTGCTTTTTGAGTGTGTGATTTGTCTATGGATTGACTCTAGAATTTTTAAAAACTATATTGAGCAGCATTGACATTATAGCACCTGTGAAAATACTCTTTACTACATTTCTTAATTCTTAGATTACTCCTTGGTTTGTTAGCCAACTTCATAAGGCAGAGTGTGTGAGAGAGAAATTTTCCAAGTTCTTACGTATCTGAAATTGCTTTTAGCCCATGACAGTTGATTGATAATTAGGTAGAATATGGAATTCTTGGTGAAAATTATTTTCACTTACCTAAAGAACTTTGAAGGCATTGCTGTATTGTGTTCTAGGATTAAGGGTGACTGATGGCAAGTATGCCGTCAGTTTGATTATTGTTTCTTTTTGGACTATTGTTTCTTTCTACTTTTCTCCCTGTGGACAGTTTTAGGATCTTTCTTTATCTGGGATGTTATGAAATATTGCAATAATATTCCTAGAGCTAGGTCTTCCTTTATTTGCTTGGATGGCCTTTTCAATCTGGAAACTCTGAGAAAATGTCAGTTATTTGTCCTTTAATAATGTTAGTGGCATTTTTCTCTTTTCCCTTTTAGGCAGATGTTCTCCTGGATTAATTCTCTGGCTTTTATCTTTTATCTTTTCCATTTCTGTGTCTTTGTTTTTATATTATGGACAATTTTCTTAATACTCCAAAACATCTATTTATTTATTTATTTTTTTTACCACTCATGGGTTTGTTTTTTTATTTGTTTGTTTTTTTCTTTCTTTTTTTTTACCTCTCATGTTTTAAATTTTCAAGAGTTTTCTCTAGTTCTCTGATCTTTTTTCAGTGCATCTTGATTCTTAAGATGAACCAACTTTTCAAAACCATCTGAAAAAAATAATTTGCACCTTTTAAAAAATTACAATTTTCCCCCAATTCATAATTATTCTCTGGGACATTTTTCCCCCTTGTTTATCTTGATCTCTTTTATTTTTTTACTGTCAAGTTTATATGGTATCTTTTGACTATCCATTAGAAAAAATAAAGAATTTGTTACAAGTTCCCTGCCATCACCTCTCCTTCTCTGACTCCTGGTTTTTATTAATTATCTTTACATTGTCAAGGATTATGACATGGACATTTTTTGTGTAACTAATGAAGTCTACTGAGCTTTCTCTAAAGGTTGCACCTGAAGATTTAACTGCAGTAAAACTACATTTACATTTTTATGATGATAAGAATATTATACACAGCAGAACCAATGTAATGTGGTTGTAATATCGAATCCCAAGGTACAGCCTACTGCTCAAAAGTGAATTTTGAAGTGTCGTTTTTCCCATGGATGATCTTTACATTCCTTTTGAGTTTATTTAGAATCATCAGTGATTCTCAAACTTAGTTGCATTCTGCAGTGACCTTGGGAATTTTGAAAAATACTGATACTTAAGTCTCACCTGTAAACATTCTGAATTTTTTTTCTTTTCTTTTTTTTTTTTGCCAGAGTTTGAGATGGGCAGTGTGGGTACAAAGATTTAAAATCTTCCAGCTGATACTCCTTTGATCTATATCATGATTTATTTGCTACTATTTCTTCTATCCCATGATAGATAGTTCCCTTTTAAATATTTCCATCTTTAAAAAATCCCACTGAATTTTCTCTTATTTATTTATTTGTTTTTTTTAAAGATTTCATTTATTTATTTGAGAGAGAATGAGATAGAGAGAGAGCATGAGAGGGGGGAGGGTCAGAGGGAGAAGCAGACTCCCTGCTGAGCAGGGAGCCCAATGCGGGACTCGATCCCGGGACTCCAGGATCATGACCTGAGCCGAAGGCAGTCGCCCAACCAACTGAGCCACCCAGGTGCCCCCCCCCACTGAATTTTCTTCAAGTAGATTTTTTATAATTTTCTTTGGTAAATTTTTGAGTCCTTGCTTACTTAAAAATGTTTTACTGTAATCTTATATTTGATCAACAGCTTGGCTCAGTATATATTTCTAAAGTCAAAACATGTTCAAAGAAATTATATTTAACATCTAGTAATGATGATGATAAGTCTGATGTCAGGCTGCTTTTTTATTTATATGGGTTATATTACATCATTTTTTAAAAAGCTTTTAATAGTTTGTTTTCATTCTTGGAGTTTTGAAATTTCAAAAGTATATGTCTTGCTATGACTTTATTTTTCTTAGCACTAGGAAGCCTCTTTCAATATGAATATTATCATTCATGAGCTCTGGGAAATATCCTCTGATTTCCTTGATAATCTCTGGTCCCTTTTTCCCACTTTGTTCTCTATTTCTGAAACTGTTTTAGCAATGTCCAATAGGAATATAATGCAAGCCATGTATGTAATCTCAAGTTTTCTAGTAGCTATATTTTAAAAAACTAAAATGAAACAAGTAAAAAAATTTAAATATTGTATTTAGCCTCATCTAACAAAAAGTGATCATTTTAATATATAAACAATGTTGACATTATTAATGGTACATTAAATTTTCAAGAGTTTTCTCTAGTTCTCTGACCTTTTTCATTGCTTCTTGACTTTTAAGATGAACCAACTTTTTTTTTTATATTAAGCCTTAGAAATCTCCTGTGTAGTTTATACTTATGACAGATCTCCACTCGGACTAACCACATTTTTTTCTTTTTTTATTTAAATTCAATTAGGCAGCATATGATACATCATTAATTTCAGATGTAGAGTTCAGTAATTCATCAGTTGTATATAACACACAGTGCTCATCACATCATGTGCCCTCCTTAATGCCCATCACCCAGTTACCCCATCCCCCCACCCACCTCCCCTCCAGCAACCCTCAGTTTGTTTCCGATAGTTAAGCGTCTCTCATGGTTTGTCTCCCTCTCTGATTTCCTCTCATTCAGTTTTCCGTCCCTTCCTCTATGATCCTCTGTGCTGTTTCTTATATTCCACATATGAGTGAAACCGTATGATAATTGTCTTTCTCTGATTGACTTATTTCGCTCAGCAGAATACCCTCCAGTTCCATCCATGTCGATGTAAATGGTAAGATTTCATCCTCTTTGATGGCTGAGTAATATTCCATTGTGTATATACATATGTATGTATGTATATATATATATATGTATATATATATATACACATTGTGTGTATACATACGTATGTATGTATATATATATATATACATACATACGTATGCATATACCACATCTTCTTTATCCATTCCTCTGTCGATGGACATCGGGGCTCTTTCCATAGTTTGGCTATTGTGGACATTGCTGCTATAAACATTGAGGTGCACGTACCCCTTCGGATCCCTACATTTGTATCTTTGGGGTAAATACCCAGTAGTGCAATTGCTGGATCGTATGGTAGCTCTATTTTCAACTTTTTGAAGAATCTCCGTACTGTTTTCCAGAGTGGCTGCACCAGCTTGCATTCCCACCAACAGTGTTAAGAGGGCTCCCCTTTCTCCACATCCTTTCCAGCATTTGTTGTTTGCTGACTTGTTAATTTTAGCCATTCTGACTGGTGTAAGGTGGTATCTCATTGTGGTTTTGATTTGTATTTCCCTGATGCCAAGTGATGTTGAGCATTTTTTCATGTGTCTATTGGCCATTTGTATGTCTTCTTTGGAGAAATGTCTCTCTGTGTCTTCTGCCCATTTCTTGACTGGATCATTGTTTTTTGAGGTGTTGAGTTTGAGAAGTTCTTTACAGATCTTGGATACTATAGTGCCTTTTATCTGATATGTCATTTGCAAATATCTTCTCCCATTCCATAGGTTGCCTTTTAGTTTTGTCGACTGTTTCCTTTGCTGTGCAGAGCTTTTTATCTTGATGAAGTCCCAATAGTTCATTTTTACTTTTGTTTCCCTTGCCTTTGGAGACGTGTCTAGCAAGAAGTTGTGGCAGCCGAGGTTGAAGGGGTTGCTGCCTGTGTTCTCCTTTAAAGTGATCAACAACAACAACAAAATAAAAATAAATAAATACATAAATAAATAAAGTGATCAACAGCCCTGTGTGGCTACTGTATTGGCTAGTGTCATTCTAGGAAGTGGATGTTGGCCTGTTTGGAGTTCTTCTCCTTGTCTCTCACTTTTTCAGGATATGTTCCATTTATTTCAGCTCTATCATCTGTAAGATGACAAATTTCAATTTTCAAATTACCGGCTTGGACTTTAGTACCATCCATCTTATTATTTCATGTATTCGCCAATCTTTCTTCCTTTTTTCCCCTCCTCTTTGCCTCCTCTTTCTCTGTCTCTCTATTTTTTTACATTTATTTGCCAAATATTATGTCACGGCATCCTGTCTAGCTTGTGGATGCAGTATTGTCCTAAATCTATCTGAGGATAATAATTATATTTTAAAAAATAATTTTTAGAATTTCCATTTTGGTTCTAAATTACCTATTTCAGCCAGGATCAGTTTTGCTTAGCTTGTTGCCTATTTCTGGACTGGATTATTTGTTTTTTGAGGTATTGAGTTTGAGAAGTTCTTTACAGATCTTGGATACTTCTATGTAGGCAATTTCTTTTAAATACACAACAAATCTTTGCTTTTAATTCATATTTATGAATGAAGGATTTGATTGATTAGTATAAGTGATGGGCATGTCCCCTGGGAGGGATGACCATTTGCTCCATATAAATACCATATTGACAGGCAGATTTCCCTGAAGTTGCATTGGAAGTTAAAAAGGCAGTCTTCAAAGCAATGAATATTATAATCTCGAGTCTGTGTGTCTGTGTGTGGGGGGTGTGCATGTATGGGTGTAAGCTCTTAGACTATTAAATGTCCTGGGGATTAGGACTGTATCTTCTTTACTCTTTATTATACACTTCCAGATTTTTACACCATGTCTGACGCATAGTAGGCATTCAATAGTTTGAATTAATGCATTTGAAATAATAATTAATAGTAGGCATTAATAATTGGAAATAATATTTTTATTCCTCTTTGCTGCTTCCTTTAGTTTTCTATCTTTTGTTACTTGAGCTTTGTTTTTTATGTTTTCTTTTTACTTGGAAGCTATATAATTCTAATGATAGCTACTTATATAACTTAAGAAAGTGATGCATTTAAAGCTATATGTCAAATATAAACATGCTTACATATGTGTATATATATATGTGTATGCATATATATGTATAATGTCAAACATAAAAGCAAATATATTGACTCTTTTCATAACACATAATAAAGTTAGTTCATTTATATAACTTCCTTTTTCCTCTTTTTCCACTTCTGAAAGGCATTTCTATGGTCCTATTTCTAGTTTATTATCAGTAGTTTATTATTTGTATAAAACATGCAGATTTCTTTCAGGATTTATAAACTATCCATCTGTCCTTATTTGGAGTATTGTTATTGATCTTCTTAGTCATTTATTCAGATTTAATGCTCACTGCTAGACCTTTCATATTAATGAAAGGATTTATTTATTTACCTTAGAGAGAGAGCGTGGGGAGGGATAGAGGAAGAGGGAGAGGGAAAATTTTAGCAGACTCCCTGCTGAGCTCAGAGCCCGATGTGGGGCTTAATCTCAAGACCCTGAGATTATGACCTGAGCTGAAATCAAGATTTGGACGCTCATCTGACTGTGCCACCCAGGGGCCACTTTCTTTCCATAATTTAACTGCTTAACCAATTAGAATTTCTATGTTCTAATGCAGCTTTTCATTCTCAAGATTTTCCATCTTTAGGTGGGAGTGAAATGAAGGAAACATTACTGCTATATTTTCTGATTTTTTTTTGTTTGGTTAGGAAAATGTCTTCCAGTTTATGAAAAATGTGCGTAGACTTTTGAATTAAGTATTTTTGTAGATCAATATCCTGGCACCTAACATTGCTTAGGAGAAAAGTCAGAGGTCAGCTACATTCAATTTTCTTTCTGAATAACATGCACATGCTGCCTGGGTGATTACGAAATTTTTTATTTTCAGATTTCTGTAAATTCACTGGGATATGCTTTAGTTCACATTGCTTTCAATCCCCTTGCCTTTGAATCTGACTCTTTAGGTCTTCTTTTATTCCAGGAAATTTTCCCTGTACTTTACACTTGAAAAAAAAAATGTTTCTCCCCTGTGTGTTCTAATTTGTCTTCCCAAGACCAACAATCCATAAATTGGATCCATTGCCTTTTCTTCTGAGTGTTGTTTTCTGCCCAGTGGTTGTGATCTCTTTATCTTTTTACTCTGAATCAAGGAAGACCTTTTGGTGAAAGTCATACTTAAATTGACAACTCAGCTACGAGAAAGAGTTGGCCAAGGAAAAAAGTATCAACCCATAATCATTGAGCCATGGCTGTATAGCAGGCCACATACGAGGTCAGGGGCCAGAGAAATAAAGGATATGGTTATTATCTTGAAATAGCTTATGACGTAGTAAGGCATCACAATAAATGAATACACAGTACAATATCGTGGTAAATCCTAGAAGAGTGGTATACTCAGTAATGATTCAGAGCTCAGAAGAGAGGCATCTGGCATGGCCAGGGGACAGAGGCTTAGATAAATCTTCATGTGAAAGTTGATATATCAGCTGAGTTCTAACAGAGGGAAGGAGCTATCCACTTGAAGAATGACCAGAAGGCTATTCCAAGGAAAAAATAGCAAAATCGGCAGAGCCTTGAGGTGACAAGAGAGCGGGCTGCTTTCAGGAAGTGCATTCTGTAACCACACTTCTCAAAAGTGCTCTAATTAATTCAGGGATCTCTAATAGGCTCGATCTTTTATCTGTTTTCTAACACCATATAACTTTGGATTCTCTCCAGTCAGGAGAACAAACGTATTTTACGTTTGTTCATTTTATACAAAGCATTTTAATGAAAGCTGCAATATTCTTGGAATGTAACGACCTCATCACATGAGCTTGTTCTGCATTGTTGCATGTTAAAATGAATCACTGTGTGTAGCTCTTATTCCACATCCGGGAGATTACTCTGTAGATCCATATTTGGTTAGGCTTATTGAGTTTGGCTTATATTATTAGCATTATTATGGAACTAACAATGGATGTATGTTTCATTCTCCACTGGCAAAGGCATTCCAGTTGTAATATTGAGCAATAGCTCAGGAGATATTTTCAATAAAATATCCCATTTACAGTCTCTTGTGGAAAAATAAAAGCACTCCACTGGCATAAAAATTTAAGTTTACTGAAGCGAATTTAACTTCACGACTAAAGGGATATTTCATTGAGTCATGCCAGGTAAACATTGGAAGAAAAGTTAGGGGAGAAGAGAAATCAGGGTTGGTACCAGGAACTAGTAATCAAGTACTCAGGTACTAGGTAGCTCTAGTATCAGTGGAAGATCTATCAGCTGAATAATAAAACTCATGGGCCTCAGATTCAGATCAGGAATTTGTCGAGGGCACACTTGGATCCCAACTCTGTTTCTATGCTCTCTTTGTAGAGTATAATATGGAGAGGTACTAATGGAGCATGTTTAGAAGACATTTGTGAATGGTCAGTGCAGTGAACCCTCCTCATGGAAAGCCTGTTTTTTTTTGCCTTTATGGTTCAGAATCTGTTGGAAAGAGATGAGGAGCTATAGCTGATATTGCTCTTATTTGGATAGGTTAAAATTGCTGAAAAAGGCTTTTCTCTCCAACACACCTGCTATATGATTAGGGCATCCTCGGAGTTCATTGGAAATTTGGGAGGAATCTATAGCTCTCTAGGCTGTCATGGAGGGAGCCAGTTCCCTAGGCTGTTAGGAGAAATTTTATCCCTGTCCTTATCCCAACTGTCCACTTATGCTCCTCAAATAGTTTTCTACCATTTTTTGTTGTTGTTGTTCATTTATTAACTTTTTCACCTGGTGCCTCAGAGGGCCTCAGAATAATGAATAATGTTTAGCAGCAATTACTAAAATATATCTTTATGGATAGACATACAAAAGGGGGATCTTATAAGATTTATTTATCCCATAAATACGTGTTGAGCAGCTACAATGAACCAGGCTCTGTTTTAAATGTAGGCAATCAATAATAAACAAAAAGGACAAGGTTCCAGACTTCATGGAAGTTATGTCTTAGTATTTCCTCACAGTCTCAATAGGTCATAGGATCAAGTAGGGGACGTTGACAAGGCAAGCCTCCTTTATATCCCTGGATTCCTTGCTCTCATATTTAGTGTTCAGAGCATGCAGAAGTTGGAGCAGTTGCATTTAGATGGCAAGTGCTGAAGAAAGCATCTGTTACAGGAAGCCATAAAAAGAACTTGGCCAGGAGCCCTAGCTAGAAAGTAAACCATTCCTGGGATGCCTGGATGGCTCAGTCGGTTAAGCATCTGACTCTTGATCTCAGCTCAGGTCTTGATCTCAGGATTGAGGGTTCAAGCCCTGTGTTGGGCTCTGTGCTGGCTATGGCGCCTACTTAAAAAAAAATTCTAATAAAAAAAGAGTAAACTATTCCTTGTAAGAAAGATAGTGTAACTTCAAGTTGCTTTACAGACTTATCTGAATTTTACTATCTTTAGTCTCATTTTATTTATTTATTTTTTAAGATTATTTATTTATTTATTTGACAGAGAGAGAGACAGCGAGAGCAGGAACACAAGCAGGGGGAGTGGGAGAGGGAGAAGCAGGCTTCCCGCTGAGCAGGGAACCTGATGCGGGGCTCCATCCCAGGACCTGGGATCATGACCTGAGCCGAAGGCCGACGCTTAACTACTGAGCCACCCAGGCGCCCCTCTTTAGTCTCATTTTAAAGTACTTCTTTTCTGGGGCACCTGGGTGGTTCAGTCCGGTAAGTGGCCAGCTCTTGATTTCCGCCCAGTTCATGATCTCAGGCTCTGTGCTCAGTGGGGAGTCTGCTTGAGGATTCTTTTTCTCTTACCCTCCCCCCTGCTTGTGTGCTCTCTCTAAATAAACAAATTAATTAATTAATTTTGTAGTACTTATTTTCTTTTTTTAGTACCTCATTGCCCATCCACCATTAAAATAGTTCAGTCACTCTATGTTCCTTGTCTCCAGGGATAGATAAAACAATGTAACTCATATAAAAAAGGATTTTCTCTCCAAGCTGTGTTTTAAAAGCCTAAGTCCTAAGGAAAACTAAAAACACATCCAACAAAGGTAAGAGAATTGGGAGAATGAAGTAGAATCAATTAGAGCTGAATCCTCAATTTCTGCAGACTGACTATTCCCCTGGATAAATCCTGAAATGAGGAAGAACTCCCCTCGAGGTCTCTGGGATCTGAAAATAAGACTGAAGTCTCTCCTGATGAAAGCTTCAAGGGAAGATGTCAGGACCTGGGAGAGGAAATGGCTGGCTGATGCATCTGGGCAAGCTGGTTTCATGTAACCTCACATCTCCTAACCCCTAGCACATTGTCAAAGTAGCAAAATGGTTGCTTCATACCTAAGATGCAAGAGACATAGTAGAAAGCACCATCAACCCAAAGGTGCCACGTGAATAGAAACGAGTAGCATTTCTGTAGCAGCCTGTGTGATCAGCAATCCAAGGACCAGGAATGATGACTGGTGCCTTAGTGGATTCATGTTTTGTCAGATTGTATTGACCATCTGGTACTACTTCCCCGCCTCTACCCCCCAGTAATATCGGAGGAGGTCATCCCGAGGATGTGACTACTGGTTGACCTGAGAGCTGGACCCAGGCAATTGTAGGCTCCTCACCCCCTTGTCTAGCCTTAGAATTTGTGTTCTGCTCACTGTCCCACAGTGGGAGCCATTTTCAAGGATTTAGCCTTGAGAGAGCAAGGTGTTGTTGAGACCGTCTGGACTGAATATGTGACCAAATCCCATTAATGCCTCTATATAGACTTTTAATCTTCTGGAGGACAGGTGCAGAGATCTAATCCTCTTGCAGCATCCAAGACACAAGCCTTGTAAGTAAGTTTCCTTGCTTATTAAACCTGCCACCTACTAATCTGGGGGTGGTCTGCTTTTTCTTCAGTCTTTCCCTGTCCTCGGTGTATAGTGGCCAGTTTCAGACTTCACCAGGGGAACTCTTGAGTTTGCACACCAAGAAATACATACATACAAGCTCTAATATCTAATATCTACATAGGCCCCTTTTGGCAGGGACACAACTCCAACTGAATAAAGGTCCTAAATAGAAACACAGGGGAGGAAGGAAGGAAGGAAGGAGAGAGGGAAAGAGGAGGGACTGAGGGAGGGAGGGAAGAAGGGCAGGAAGAGGGAGGAGGTAGACGGTGTGTGGACTGAGATTCCTTCTTGCTGTGTTTCTGAGCCCTGTCTCAGTGACTGGAGGCTGTTATGGGAAGGGTCTTGTAGACCTAGTTTGAACTAGTTTAGGTCACTTTTCCTATGTGAAGGATAGGAACTTTATTTCCAAGTTTGGTGGATCTGGCTTTTACATAAAAAGATCCTGATTTCTTTTGCCCAAAGGCATCTCTTAACTCCTAACTCTAATTCTACAGTATTCTATAGTACCATTTTCTCCATTCTCCAGTCTCTGCCTTTTAAGAGAGTAATAACACAGGTGCATGAACAAATGTAAAATAAATTAAAAGTAATTTAATTGTACATTCCATTTTGTGCATTTCACCACTTAATATAAACATATCCTTGGCATATCATAAAACATGATATAATCTAGGTCTTGCTGGTGGGGCTCAGGTCGCCTTTGAATTGTTACTTACTTGTTCTAACTTGCCAAGTCAATGTCTCAAGTTAGATTTTATTTATTTATTTATTTATTTATTTATAGATTTTGTTTATTTGAGAGAGAGAGCTCACGCGAGCTCATGGGAGCAAGGGGCAGAGGGAGGGGGATAGAGAGTCTTAGGCCGACTCCACACTGATCACGGAGCCCATTGCAGGGTTCGATCTCAGGGCTCTGAGATCACCACCTGAGCCAAAACAAGGAGTCAGAGGCTTAACTGATTGCACCATTCAGGCACCCCGGATTTCCTTTATTAATAAGTAAAGAAGACTTTTTTAGCATAGCCAAGGGTTTAGGGGTGGACAGGTGAGTGGCAGGAAGCAATAAAACAGAGAAAAGGGCATCTTTAGCATGAATTGATACTGTTAAGAAGTACCTCTTACGTTCCTTCCTGGGAAGATATGTCTCATAAAAAGTGGGGATTATGGGGGGCCTGGGTGGCTCAGTCGTTAAGCATCTGCCTTCGGCTCAGGTCATGATCCAGGGTCCTGGGATCAAGCTCCACATCGGGCTCCCTGCTCAGCGGGAAGTCTGCTTCTCCCTCTCCCACTCCCCCCTGCTTGTGCTCTCTCTAGCGCTGTCTTTCTCTCTGTCAAAAAATAAATAAAATCTTAAAAAAAAAAGTGGGGATTAAACTTCTCTACATTTATCTCAGTTTAATCATGTTTCTAAGCACCTCTCTCTTTAATTGATTTTTTTTATTGTTCCACTTTTTGAATTATTGAGATCTAATAATGCTTAGGGAAGAACAAATCTGAAAAGACAGTGATGGTTCTTGCTTAAAAGATACAAAAAGGGAACATGGGACACTATTATCAAAAGCTTTGTTAGACTATTAAATGAAATGCAAGGTGAAATAAGAAAACTGTTGGACTTAAGCTTTTGGGAAGGTAGGCATTTGTAGTGGTGTTGCATAATTTTACTTTTACTTTTGAATTTTATATTTCAAAATGTCTCTGTGAATCATGAGATGTTTGGGCTGATAAAAGTGCACTGAGGCCAAGGGGAGAGGAAATAATTCATGCATATGTGATGTGGAAGAGGGGGCTGATGTTAGTTATCTGGAGGCTTCGGTGATACGAATTTATTTGGACTCATGGAGTTCTGCGTGAGAAGCAGGAGGGAAATCCAGCCAGGGAATGACTGTCTGGGACTACCCTGGTGTGTCTACTTCATTTCAGTGGATGGAAATATGAACAGTGTGTGTGAGAATGTGACCATCAAGTAATCAGAAGAGGTATGATAAAGAAAGGATGGTTGTAGGGATCAGCTTCACTAACTTGTATTTTATTAAAGAAGGCCCGTGTGCCCTGTCAATGAGTTATGGTTTGTTTTTGTTTTTTGTTTTGTCTTGGTTTTTTTTGTTGTTGTTATTGTTGTTTTTGTCTCTCAGTTTGAAGCATAGAAGAAGTCATCCAGTGTACTCTCCATGCCTCTGGATTTCTGACACCATCAGAGAGAGGCTTCTCTGTCTCTGGACGGTGATCTGCCTCTTTACGGCGTAAGCCCTGGGCAGAGTATCACTAATAACAAGGGATTGAGGCAAGACTGGTAAATGCCACCATGAGAATTTTCCTAGTGGGTGTTAGATTGACTCAAAATTGTCCCTCTCAAATTGAAAAACAGTGTATAATGGACAGGCAAAGTAGTGCCTTTAAGAAACGTAGTAGTAATAAAGAACTTAATGGAAGGAAAATAAGCTAATTCTCAAGAAAGGTAATAAAAAGAATGGTGAGCTAAATTTTCCTCAATTTCCTATGATGCAGTTGACCCTCTCATGTCAACATTCAAAAGATACAAATGTCCCTATTTTACGTAGACTGCTGATGTTGGCTTAAATTTCAATTCTAATGTATAGTTGTTATGTAAATAAAAAACAAACAATGGAAATAACTATTTCATCTTAATGAAAGCATTTAAAGAAAGTGATATCACTTATAAGCACCAGTCTTAAGACAGAGTTGTGTCGGGCGCCTGGGTGGCTCAGTTGGTTGAGTGACTGCCTTTGGCTCAGGTCATGGTCCCGGGGTCCTGGGATTGAGTCCCGCATCGGGCTCCCTGCTTTGCAGGGAGTCTGCTTCTCCCTCTCCCACTCCCCCTGCTTGTGTTCCCTCTCTCGCTGTGTCTCTCTCTGTCAAATAAATAAATAAAATCTTTAAAAAAAAAAAAAAAGACAGAGTTGTGTCTATTTCCTTTCAGTCCTATTATTTTTTTTAAGATTTTTTATTTATTTATTTGACAGATTGAGAGAGAGCACAAGTAGGCAGAGCAGCAGGCAGAGGGAGAGGGAGAAGCAGGCTGCCCGCTGAGCAGGGAGCCTGACTCAGGGCTTGATTCCAGGACCCTGGGATCATGACCAGAGCCGAAGGCAGTTGCTTAACCAATTGAGCCACCCAGGTGCCCCCTTTTAGTCCTATTCTTGCTCAAGACTGACGCACATTCTATGCTGCCATTTGGATTTTTAGCTATTTAAAGCAAAAGTTTTTATTAGGCTTGATGCTACTGTTGAATATCCATAGCCATATTTTGGCAAGGAAATCAGAGCCTGGCAGCCTTTTTCAATAATTTCCTATAATGTAAGAGGGCTTAATGCCCCTATTATAGAACTGATTCTATTATACTCTCCTCTCCAGAACTAATGGAGCACTTGACTTATTCATGTTAAAGAAAATGATTGAATATGAAAATCTTCCAGACCCTGCTTCTTGCCAGGATTAAAACTGCTCTGTCCTTTATGCTGACCAGAAAAGTCACCCCTTAATTAAGTTTATTGTTATTTTTCACCTGCCAGGAAGTCCCTACAAAGCATATGAAAGTGCATTTGTTGAAAATTATTTTAAATCTCTTTTTGAATCCTTATTTTTGTTTTATAATATGCAATAATACAGTTAGCATTTACTGAGTGCTTAAATCATGACAGATACTCTTCCACTTCTTTATATGAATTGATTCAAATAATTCTCACAAAAACCCTAAGAGTTATGTATTGTTCTAATCACCATTTTATGGATGAAGAAAATAAGGCTCAGAGAGTTTAAATAGGTAGTAGAGTCAGGATGTAAATATACACCATCTGAGCCCTTAACCACTAAGCTAAACTATTTTCCCATTTAGCTAAGCACATATGAAAGTGAATTAAGCTAGTGAGTTGGTAATCATTTATTAAAAATTTACTGAGTGACTATTATTTGCAATATAATCATAGCAAAGTAGGGTGAATAGTAAGCTAGATAAAATATAGTTGCTTAAGTAGGTGAACTTTTCATCTAGTGATTGAGATACGGAAGTTCAAAGCTAAAATGTGAGGTGGTGTGTATTGAACAAGCAAGCACAAGCTGAATAGCAGGTGCAGAGGGATAAGTATATTATAGTTATTTTTGTGGTGTCAGACAATGCTTTATGGAGAAAATGGCATTTGAGCATGCTCTGGAAGACTTGCGAAAGATGTGGGCAAGCAGGGTTACGGAGACAAAATTTCTGGGTAGAGGGTAAAATATGAACCAAAGAAAGGAATGTCAAGGCTTGTTTGTTGTTTCATATTTTAGTAAGGCTGAGGCATTAGTTTGAGATGCGTATAGCATGAAAAGTACTACAGAATCATATAATGTTAGATTTGGATGTGTTCACAGAGATTATTTACTCTGCATAGCTGTCACTGATGTAGAAATGAAAGCCTAAAGAAATATTATGCACCTATTGTATTTATATGAGCTCTTATTGAAGAAAGAATGAAGGTTGTAAAGAGAAACATTAACTTGAAAAGGTTAAGTGGTATTCATCTGATGACTGAAATTGAATGTCCAATTTAGGAATTTAGGTTTGAGCAGAGAGCCAATGACGGTTTTCTTTTTTCAGTATGTTCGGCAGTCTTTGTTGGTCTCTGGATGCAGATCAGAGTTTAAATTGTACCTGTCACTTCTATCACTCACTAACTCTATGATTGGGGGCAAGTTCATTAATCTCTCTCTTGATAATAATATTATTTCCCTCAAGGATTACTCAAGGATAGCTTAGGTATTGCATGCAGGGTGTTTATCTAATACTGGCATAGAGTATATGTAAGAGTATATGGCATAGAGTGCATATTAAGTACTTAGGTATGCAATTGTCACATTTGAGTGTTATGTCAGTGGCTTGATAAAATCTGTGTTTTCAAACAAAAATGGATGAGAAGGAGATCATATTTTTCAAGTGTGAAAAAAATGGGGGAAGAAAAAATTGGAAGCTATATAGATAGATAGATAGATAGATAGATAGATAGATATTACAATGTCCCAGGAAACAAGTGAAATGTTACTGAACTGGATAATCAAGAAAAGTCAGTCTTAAGGAGAGGCCGAGTCCACAGCATTTGGTCACTGATTATATATGAGAAGAAACTGAGAGAAAACATAACTTATCGACAGGGCACACATGTATCCCTTTAATAAAATATGAATTAATGAAACTAACCCCTACAACCATGGGTTTTAGGGAGAAATGAAGAACAGTGATCTATGTGCAACTCTGGAAAGAACGGCATGGAAAGAAATATCCCCAGGAGGAGTCATGTTTTGGGAATGTTCACAGAAGAGGATGAGCACACCGTGGATTTTTCTGTTGACTGATCATGTGGTTTAGAAGGTACAATGTCTCAGTTTGAGGTTTTGGATGGAATATGAGATTGGGTCAATTCAGGGATTTAGTAAGCAGAGCAATCTTTAGATGAGGGTATCTGGGGGGCCTGTATTTTCTGTGGTGATTGATACAAACAGGGACAGAGGGCTTGGTCGGATTGTTGCTGATGATCTCCAAGACAGCTTTAGATGTTGATACAACTGTTAGAGAATGTGGGTGAGTGGCAGGAGCACAAAAAGTCCTGTTTTCATTCCTTGGCATCTTCTTCGAAGGTAGTTTTAAGAACACAGAAGGGATCACAACATACAGAACTCTGTGAGGGCCCCATTACTCTTGATGGTATTGAGGCTGAAAATTTTATTTTAAGAAAGGAAAGGAAATGAGGAAACTATTCTGTACAGCATTCTGAACATCAGTGAAAAGATCCTTAGTGAAATGGAAGTAGTTGAAACCTTATTAAATGTGCTCAAGCAATGTTTGAGATTAAAGTATCAAAGAAAATTAAATATCAGGCTTAATCAAATATGGATCATAGACTTTAGAAAACAATTAAAAATGCTCAATGACCTTACAAATCAATAAGAAAAATAGAAAACACTCAAATCTGAGTAAAATAATAAATAGGGGTCAGAAACCAAAAAAGCCGATTAAAAAAGACCCAAGAAAGCATAGGGAAAAATATTCAACACAGCTGTTAATCAAAAAAATACAAGATAAAATGAGATAACACCCTTCCTTTAAAATATTGCAAGCTTGCAATTAAATTCTATATAATAGGGTGGCTCAGTCGGTTAAGCATCTGACTTTGACTTGGGTCCTGATCTCAGGGTCCTGCCATGGAGCCTCAAGTTGGGCTCCACGCTCAGCAGGGAGTCTGCTTGTCCCTCTGCCCCTCCTCCACTCGTGCATGTGCGCTTGTGTGGTCATGCATGCATGCTCTCTAATAAATTAATAAAATCTTCAAAAAATTCTATGTAAAAAATACACAAATATAAGTATATTGATATATTTTTGTGTGCATATTCATCCCAGTGTTTGAAAGGAGGCAGAAAATGAAATCTCTCTTATGTTTCTGAGGACAGTAACGAGTTAATTTGTAAAATGTTCCCAACAGACAACCTGGTTTTATATACTAAGTGTATTTAAAATGTTCACATACTTTGACCCCTTAATTCCACTTTTGGAATATATCCTAAGGAAACCATCAGATGTATACTCAAGGATTTATTTATATGCATTCTAATTACAACATCATGAAATGAAATATTGGAAGCACTCTAAAAATTCAAATAAAGGTAGAAAGGTGTTAAGTCTCTAAACCTGGAAGTCTATTAAAGGATATTGGACAACACTGACAGTATTTTAAATAAATTTAATTATGTAATATTGGGTGCACAAGAAAGAATATTTGTCACATGCATGTACAATTTGATGCATTATTTAAAGAACACCCATGAACCACCTAACAAGAAGTACTAGAACATTCTCAAATATCACTGAAGCGATCTACTGGACTCTTACCTATCCAACCAGTATATAAAAACCTACCCCTAATTTCTTGATTATATTTATGGTATTATTGAAGTGTAACATACATACAGAAAGATGCCCAAATCATACATATGCAGGTAATGAATATTATAAATGGACAGAACAAGCATCCAGATCATCAAACTGAACATAAGAAGCCCTCCTTGGGTTCTACTCCTGGTGCTTCTCCCCAAAGGATTATCATTATTCTGACTTCTAATATCATAATTAGTTATGCCTGATTTTGAACATTATATACATCAATTTACATTGTATGTATTTTTCTTGTGTCTCACTTCTTTCTAAGCATTATATGTGTGGCTTATCTCACTTCCAGAATGGTGGGGTAAGGTTTTCTGAAAAATCTCCTCCATGTAAGAAAAAACACTGGCACAAACTGTTATAATCAGCAGCTTCAGAATTCTGGAACAATGTGCAGCAATTTGAGTAATGTTTTTACTCAAGATAAACAGTGGAATCTTGGTAAACAGAGTCTTGTGGTTTTTTTAACTCGTCCTAATCACATCCCTTCTGCCCAGCTCCATGGTAGCCTTAAAAACCAACTATGATAGCTGTGAGAATAGCCTAGCACCCACAGGATGCAGAAGAATGAGTTTGGAGCACCCCCAAAGCCCATTCCCACATATTTGCCACATTTGACCTTTCTGGAAAAGCTTCATTCTCAGATCATGTTTTTATTTGACCTGACTTGGAGCTCTAAGTGAGCTACCTACAAGGCATTTTACAAAAACCAAACAAACAAATCATTAGCAAATGTTTAACTTGCAGCTGCTTGAAGTAGTATTACTAGCTGGGGCTAAGAAAAGCCGGGGAGGAGGGGGGGTGCGGGGGGACACTTAAAAGGAAAATAAAACCTGGGGAATAAGCCATCCCTAAGAAGCTTTGACAAGCTCTAGTTTATTCCTGAGAATCTAGAAGGCTACATACGTATGCAGAACTGAGAGGATGTGCAAAGCTATGCACATGACCAGGAAAGACCTGAGAAGGCCTCAAGCTCTCACCTCTGGCTGACCTGAGGCTCTGTCAGAACAAGAAGTAAAGGCTAATGCTGGGCGCCTGGGTGGCTCAGTTGGTTAAGCAACTGCCTTCGGCTCAGGTCATGATCCTGGAGTCCCTGGATCGAGTCCCGCATCGGGCTCCCTGCTCAGCAGGGAGTCTGCTTCTCCCTCTCCCGCTCCCGCCTCTTGTGCTCTCTCTCTCTCTCTCACTCTCTCTTTCAAATAAATAAAATCTTTAAAAAAAAAAAAAGAAGTAAAGGCTAATGCAGATGTATAAACTGCCTCCTGGAGCATTGAAAACAAGTCCCAATGTATATTAAACATATAATAAGTCCAGCAAGGGTGTAGGACACATAATCAATATACAAGTATCAGTGGTATTTCAGTATACTAGTGATGAACAATATGGAAATGAAATTGGGAAAACAATTACTTTAAAGAGCATCAAAAAATAAAATACTTCAGAAACTCCTTAAACACAAGACATGCCCAGAAAACTACAAAACATCATTGAAAGAAATTAGAGAAGATCTACATAAAAAGAAAAACAGGGACACATGGGTGGTTCAGTTGGTTAAGCATCCAACTCTTGATTTCAGCTCAGGTCATGATCTCAGTGTCATGAGATTGAGCCCCGTGTCAAGCTCTGCACTGGGTGTGGAGCCTGCTTGGGATTCTCTTTCTCTCTCTCTAGTCCGCCTGTCCCCCACCCTCTCACTCTTTAAAAAAAAGAACATCACATAGTCCTGAAGAATTAAAACATTCAAATGAAAAACTCCCCAAATTCATCAATGGGTCAAGGCAATTTATTGTCAAAAGCGTCATTCCTGGATATTTTATATCCCCCACCGAGAGAAAAAGGTAGTAATGCCATTAATACCTACAATACTGTGGCCCTCAGAATTCTGTTTGCATGAAAACAGTATAGATCTTCTTGCTTCTGCAGTTCCCTAATACCATTTATTTAGTGCTGGTTTGCATTATTAACCATGGTATGGCATCCTCATCATGCAGCCCATGAATATTGGTTCCCAATGACTCAAAAGTTGTTACTGTGCTTCATTGATGATAACCACAAAGGCAAATATTATCCAGAGTACAAAGGAATGTATAAACAATAATTATTTTTCTGGTCATATTAACATTATGATCTGAGAACATAAAACAACACATAAACAACACATCTCCAACTGCATCTTCTCTTGAACTCTTTAGGCTGCACTCCTCTAATATGTTGTCCATACCCCTGCTTTCCATATACTGCCACCAGTGGAAAAGAGAGGCAAGGACCCAGTGTTCAAAGCAAGAATGGATCCATTCATGCATGGACTATCCATCCCTCACTGAGCATGGTATAAGCTTGACTGATGAAAGTACAACCTCACCACGTTGATTAATCAGAAGGTCCTTTTGGCATTGTGGAGTAAACATCTTATTGCCTTCAGAGGAATTAGGTGCAGCCTTTCCTTAGGGACTGCCTGGAACATGGGGCAGAACTTGTGAAGAAGGTGGATGACCTCCCCGGGTACTGATGGTGGGGATCCTAAGAATAAATATTGGGTGCTGCCATCCCTGCTGCCCTTGGGTGCTACAGATCTGAGGCATAACCATGGTCCAACACAGAGGAGCAAGAATCCATGCAGGGACCTACCCATGGTATTAATTCCCAAGAGCTGACAGTGGACCATTGTTGGCCCAGAACTCTGAGCTTCTCCTATATTCTGTCTTGGATAAAAGTCATCCCAAACCAATGTGTCAGCACTATTCTGGTGGCCCAGTCTCATTGGAATATCTAGTCAACTCCATAGTCTTGTTAGAGAGTCAAATATCTTAAGTGGAGAAGCAAAGACTGTGGCCTACATAGCATCTGGTATTGACTCAGAGCACCCCAACTGGAGAGTGCTACTGGCCCTGGCAGGTTTGAGGTACTGGAAAGGGACTTAGAAAGTTTTGAGGTTGATGCTTCCAGTAATAGAGACTCACCTGGGACCAAGTCTAGGCTCTAAGTGCACTGCCCAGAGAACACTGCTGGCCCTGGTGAGTTCCAGGCATAGAAAGGTGACTTAGAACATTTTTGGGAAGGCGTTCCAAAACATGGGGATGCCCGAAACATGGGGGCAAAGAGCAGGAGCACCTCTAGCACAGGTCGAAAAAAGATATTGTCAAAGATGGCTATTAGTTTACCAAAATCCACTTCCTTTTCTTATAGGCACACAGCAAGATTATATTTTCCAGGTTTCCTTAGTGTTAGGTGTGACCCTGTGAGTTCTAGCTAGTGAATTGGATGTAAATGTATGTAAAGAAGTGAGATATGCCACTTCCTGACCTAACCCATACATTCTTCCTACAGGACATTCTGCTCTCTTTTCCTTTGCCTTATTGGATGTATGTCAAAATTCAGGATAGGCTTGGGAGCTATGCTTCAAAGATGACCTACCTTGTCTTGATTGTCTGAATCATTTAGTGAAGCAGAACCCTCTACCCCCGTGGCAAATTGAATTTGGAGAAAGAAATACACTTCTTCTTTTTTTTTTTTTTTTACTTCTATTGCATTAGACCACTGAGTTTTCAGAGCCTAGCTGTTATAGTAGCTAAATTAATACAGTAATAATTAAAGACTGTATATATTTATGTCAGAATTCTGTTATTAAAATTAAGCATGTGAAATAATTTAGAAAAGGAGATTGTTGCCACTAAAGGCCAAAATAAGTTTATTGAGCATTTTGCCCTAAAATTAGATGTAGCTGGTAACATTAACTTCACATATAAGAGAAATACTATAGGTGTAGTCTATCTTAGTTTTAGCAAGGTTATTGATCACATTTCTCATGGAACTCTTTTAGCTGTGTACTTACAAATAAAAGGGTAGGAGCTATGTCAACCTGGTGGAAGTTTCTAGTCAAGTTCCAACACCTCTGTCATTGTTTCTCTTTTCTTCATTTTTAGTAGCAACTTGAATAGAGACAGATGAAGAATGCTTATCTAATTTGTAGGTGATGAAAACCAAGATGAGATAATATGATACGTCAGAATCAAGATTCAAAATCATAGACTGAAAAGATGGACTGAAATAAAAATGAAATTCAGCAAAAATAAACATAAGATATGGAATTGAGTTTTAATGTAACTTACCTCAATGTGACAGATATGGCATGTTGTAAAGGGTAAAATTGAGGACATTTCTCAAAGGAGCTGTTCAAAATCCACAACTTGCCAGATAAGTCACCAAAATGATACTATAGTTGCTCCTAAAAAAATCGCTCAGATAAAGATTAGGAGTACAGATAGATCCGGAACCCTTAAAACAGAGATTCTCTGTAGAGGTTAGGTTTTTTTTTTTGAATTTGCAGGTGTATTTTTTTTTTTTTTTAAATCATTCCATGCTTTTGGCATAGGAAGCATTATTAGCCAGCCACGCTACACATCCTATAATACACGAGCCAGGTCAAGACTTCAAAGAATTGTCTTCCATCATTTATGACCTTCAAATGTCCTACAAGATGTTAGTATGGGCAAACATTGTTTATAATCACCTAAGCTTAAAACTTAACTACAGTTAACATAAAATCTTAAAGTATTATTTACAAGGTATTAATTTTTCAGGTATATAACTACTGTGTGTAAAAAGGGAAGCTTATACTTTGGCTTTTGATCAGAACTTTACCGGGAGATATCTACAAGTTCAGAAAATTATGTCACTGGTAGTCATACTATTCACTTCTATATCAGCTGGCATTTGATGTTGGTACATTAAAGGAGATTTTATGTTTAGGTGCAATCATCTCTTTTCTTTGTTATGTCTGCTCTTATAGTCTTTTGCATATTGAAGTACACATTATTATATGCTACTCTTTAAAAACATCTCATTTATATTACACTTAGGATTTTAATTTTTTTTTTTTACTATCTTTAGATTTCTTCATTTCATTAAGGTTTTCACAAAATACAAAACTCAGACATAATTGTCTATGTCCACCCCAAAATAGAATAAAATACGTGGTTAGCACACAAACTTAATGATCTTTTTCATTTTTAAAAATATAAATATTGACAATGTTGGAGGCTTTACAATTTTCTTCTCTATGTTACTTCTTAAGGCTTTAAGGCTTTGCAGACCCTTCGTTAATGAGTACTCTATTTGTCCTCAGGGTACACTGCCCACAGGCAAGGAATGTGACTATAGATACATTCCTGAGGGTGACATACACTGATCTATGTTGCCTCAGCCTTTTAAAAACTAAACAACCAATCAGCTGTCCTCCAATCAGTTCTCACAGTTTCATTAAGTCTCTTTCTACTACAAAGTAATAATAGAAGGGGATAAGTTCCCAGCAGCATTCAAGCTCTCACCAATCCACCAAGAAGGGTGAGAAGGAAAACACGGGCTTCTTCCAGGATAGAATTGTTTCCTTTTATCCAGAAAAACCTCAATAACCATATAGTTTATATATATATGTATATATATATATACACATAATTTTAAAAATTTATTTATTTTAGAGAGAGTGAGAGCAAGAATGTGGGGAGGGACAGATGGAGCAGAGGGAGAGAGAGAATCCCAAGCAGACTCCCCAATGAGCACGGAGCTTCATCCCACCACCCTGAGATCGTGACCTGAGCTGAAATCAAAGAGTCCCACACTCAACCTACGGAGTCACCCAGGCTTGAGCTGCCCCCAATAACCTGTATAGTTTAAATGGTGGTTTAGATCGAAACATTTTTAGATTAAATCATGTTGAAATAAAGGGCAATCTTTTGGTTGGGTATTTCAGAAGAGGTTAAAGTGGAGAGGAAGTTCATGTTGGTAAAGTACCACTGAAGTACATCCCCCCACCAACAGTCATTTCACGTGCCAGCTTTGGGGGCAGAGCCAGGGCCCCTGCCCTAGGAATGAAATCCAAGGCAAGAACCTCCAGCACACAGCTGACTTGCTCCTAGCCGGGTTTGATCTTGTTGCCCAGCTTTTGCTGCTCAGTGAGGAGTGCTCACTTCACTTTCACAAAATGCCGGTAATCCTGGAATTGGTCCTCCGAAGGGTAGTTGGCCAGGATGTCCAATCTCACACATTCCCTTTCACCCAGGGGGGCCACCGCGCTTTCCAGAAATGCAGCCCCTTCCTCTGCGAGCCCAGGGGCTCCCCTGGCCTGGCCTCCCCTAGGACGCCCACCTCGGACATCTCCTGTGGCTCCGAGCAGGAGCCCTTCTTCTGCTGGGTGGGGGGGAGGGGGGAGGGGGAAGAGGGTAGAAGGCAAGCTCAGCGCCGACTCCCCAGGCGGTGGGGGGCGGGGTCGCCCTCGCCCGGGGTCACGTGGTGTGGCTCACGCAGGACGTGCCGGGAGGCAGACGCCGGCGGGAGCCTCTGCGGTAAGAGGTGGCGCGTGGAGAGAAGGTAGTCTCGAGGTCGCGGGCCTGTGCGCCCTTAATGCTGTTCTGGTCAGCGCGGCTGAGCGGCGTCTGCGCGGGTGACTTGGGCGCAAGGGCCTGTGGTCCCGCCACAGGGCCTCCTTGACCTCGCTGAAGAACTGAAGGTGCTCCCGCTGCGGAGCCGGTGAGTGTCTGGCCTCGGGGTAGGGGTGGGGCGGGGGTGGGGGACCATAAACTTCTTCCGGCTTTGGCTCCCCGTTTTTGAAGTGTTGCTCCCCATTGCCTAGGGCTTCAGTGGATTCAGAGAACCGGATGTTGGTTTTTGTCTCCTGGAAGTCGTCGTTTTCCAAAGCATTGAAAGTTGGGACCAGACTTTTGGGCCTGCAGTTGTGGCCGTGAGTGGAGCTGCCCGCGCTTGAACGTCTCTGTCTCCCTTGCTCCCCCTGCTCCATCTTGGAAACCTCCAGCCCCAAGCAGTGGGGCTTCCTGCACCGAAAGCCTTGCACAGCCTGCCCCTGCCCAGACTGGATGTGCACTGGTGCGGTGGGCAGGGTGGCTCCTCATACCTGGGTTCTGAGCAGTAGGAAGAGACCAAGGCGCTGGCCCTCCCCTTGAACCTTGGAGAGGAAACTGGCCTGGCCACATGGCTCCTGTGGTTAGGAACAGCTTTCCTTCCAGCGATCTCCGCGTGGGTGTTGACTGCCCAGGTGGAGCCCCTCCTGGGCTCCCCCTCCCAGCTCTGGGCTGCCTTGCCTTCTTAGACTTCTAAGAATGTTCTGGAAAGAGGAAAAGGATGACTGGGTCCTGCCAAAGTTGCTTCACAGGTTCTGGGCGAGGCCTTCTTTTCTCTAGCCTCTGTGAGTCTTTGTGGAAATCGCCCGCCCAAGGCTCTGGGTGCCTGGAAGATCTCTCGTCTTCATCCACTTGCCTGAGGGGATTGGAGGCTGTGGTAATTAGAATATGAGTTGTTGCTGTCGTTGCTCTTTCTCTCACTGGAATATGAGCTGTTGCCTTGGAGAGGGGCGGGATGTCTCTTTAGAGAGGTATTCTCTTCGTTTTCATGTACTGAAGAGAAACGGACTTTGTAAGGGACGCATTTGGCTGAAGTTTCAGGCATCTCTCTTGGGGACATTGACTCATGTTCTAGGGGCTCATCGAAGTCAAACCCAGGTCTGCTAGATCCATTTTGGTTTCCATTCTCATCAAGAGTAGCCATCTTGTCGCAAGCTCCCTGAGGAGCTGTATATCCAGTTTCCTTGGCCGGTGCAAGGTGAATTATTTGAAATCATTTTTGCAGGTAGATTACTTTTTACTAATGAATTTCAAGGATTGTAAAGAGAGCATTACAAAATATTTGTTATAAAAAGAGGTGTTGGGACGCCTGGGTGGCTCAGTCGGTTAAGCGTCTGCCTTCAGTTCAGGTCATGATCCCAGGGTCCTGGGATCGAGTCCTGCAACGGGCTCCTTGCTCGGCGGGGAGCCTGCTTCTCCCTCTGCCTGCTGCACCCCCTGCTTGTGCTTGTTCTCTCTTTCTCTGACAAATAAATAAATAAAATCTTAAAAAAAAAAAAGGTGTTGAATCATATAGGTTCAAAAACCACTTCTCTAAATGTCTACATCTCACCTATAAAAGGGTTTGATGTCCTCTAGAATTTAGAATTATAGTGATGGTTTCTGATGTGGTAATAAGGAATTTAGAGTACAAGCCATTTAAGGAAAATGTCAGATGTCTGGGAATAAAGAGGATGTGAGAAGAACTTAAATGCCGTGCACCAAGTATTATGCTTATTTATTGTCCTTTTTTATGTTATTTTTAAAAAATGTTTACAATAAACTGTTTAGATAGATATTATTTCTCCATTTAAAACTGAGGAAACTCAGAGCATTTAAGTAACTTGTCTGGAAGGAAAAGCTATTTTATTGTGAATATGGGATTGAGACCCAGCTCTTTGGGTTCAAAGCCTAAACTCTTAACCACTGTGCAGGAGAGGATTAACTGGGGCATAATAGCTGTCTCCAGTTCCTGAAAGGGCTGATGTTCAAAAAGAATAGGTTTCACCTATTCTTCACGTATTGCAGAGCTATAAAGCTTGGAATAGTGAAGAGAAATTAAAGAGTGGTAGATTTTGGCTCAGTTTAAAGAACTTTTATCACAACTAGTTATCCCTCAAGAGAATAGCCTGCTCCAGGAGGTACTGACTGGAAAGGTTATCAGCAAACAATAAAATTCAATATTGATTATCTTGGGTCAGAATTACTGAAGAAAGATTTTCATTTGTGTCAGAAATTAACACAGTTTTGTTTTAAAAGATTTATTTTATTTGAGAGAGAGAGAGAGCGCGGGGGGCAGGTAGGGGCAGAGGGCGAGGGAGAGAGAGAGAATCTCAAGAGGACTCCCTGCTGAGCACAGAGCCCCACATGGGGCTCACTCCCACGACCCATGAGATCATGACCTGAGCGGAAATCAGTAGCCAGATGCTTAACCAACTGAGCCATTCAGGCACCCCCAGATATTAACTCAGTTTTAACTCAGGTTCAGTGACTCTTCTGAATTATTTTGTTCAACCTTCTACATGGAAGTCCCTTCTATAACACCCTGACATGTAATCATAAAGCCAGTAGGAGCCTACTGTCTTCTATCTATTCTTTTCTGCAGTTAATTCATAAAAATTTCCAATATTTTATTTATCCTTGAACCCCACCTTAAATTCTTTTTGGAGCAATGTGGCAGGGAAATATGTTTCCCCAAGAAGTTCATGCCATCATAAGATAGCACAAAGGATCAGGAGGGTTTTTCTTACATTGACATTTTTATTTCTATCTGTTGGATCTTTAAGTATTTAAGATGGTGGTCATATTTTCCGGTTGTCTTTGATAATGAGCCATTGCTCATTTGGCCTCACTTACTATTAGTTGGCCAACCCTCTCGAAGATATTTTAAGTTTTTAAAAAACTCCTCTTATGGCATGGGCACCAAAACAAAACGTAAATGTATATACCATCTATACACAAAGTTTAAGGAGCTTTTTAGCTCTGGTCAGCATCTTGGCTCCTCTTTCAAAAAATCTAGTGAATTAAGGGGTTAAAACTCTGAAGTATAAAAAAAATTCGGTTATATCAAATCAAGTATAGATTACATACTGAGGTATAATAAAAAATCGTCTAATGATCACTCTCATGATGGATTATAATCCAACACAGCTACAAAAGTCTTGGGCAGATGAAGATGATCTTTTTCCCCTGGGGTTCTGACCCCAGGGTCAGAACATGAATTTTAAAAGGTTCGAGGCTTTTCTACTCCAGGACAGTCACCTGAAGTCATGCCTTGTAGCTATAGTGGTAAAAGCAAATAGAAGAAAGAAATTTTTGACAAAAGAGTCAGTGGTGGATTGCCACTGAGTTGCCCTGGGCGCTGGTCTGGAGATTTGACCTCAGTGTTTTCAGACTTTATATTTCACTGCCTTGAACCTTGTTGACATTTGCTTGTTTACTGTGCTTCTTGCCTGCTTCTACATAATAAAGTAAAAAGGAACATAATTGCCTTTTCAGTTAAATATAGATATAAACTATATAAGGGACGTTTGTGGGAGGGTAAGCAGTACAGGTCACTCATTTGGAAAAAAGAATTTTCTGATTGTACCCAAATATTTAGGTTAAAAAATCAGTGTCTTGAGTTTCTAACTTGTTACTGGCACTCTAAAAATCAGTGGAACATGTCATAATGTTCAGAGATAATGGCTACTCTCTGACAGCAATAGAAAGCGATTATGTTTGTATAGCAGTAAATTTTTTAGACTTTAAAAGAATGATTTCAATATGAATATATATAGCCTGAGAGGAGAAGATAATTTGAAATCCCATATAAACCTGTGATCATTTATTCTCATCATTCAATTACCAGAAGAATTAAATAGTTTTCCAAGGCTCTGCACCTCTTTAGTTCAATACACATTGACCTAAAAGTGACAACTTTTGATAACCTACCTGATTCTCTTTCCACAATTCCATATAATTATGAGATGTTGGAGCACAGGATTCATATGTTAGTCTATGCTTTATATACCTAGCAAGATACTATAAATTCAAAGACTCTGTTATCGGTGTGTTGAATGGAATAGATAACATATGTTTTCCCCCTGACCTAAACTTTTGTTCCCGGTGGGCCTCCCTTAACATGAGTCTATTCCTTGTCTTTTTACTCCCTGAGTATGGTTACTCCTATAGAAAAAGTGTTAAAATGTCAACTGAGAGAAAAACAAGGGCTTTGAAAGGGTTCATCTCATTGTTATCAGAGCATGGAATTATTAGTAATTTAGCTAATTGAGCACAGTGAATGCTGCAAAATATGTCCACCTCTTTTGAAGGGTGAAGGATATTTTTTCTGATAGGCTGATGAGGTCAAGGTTTAGACAGTACGCAAAGTGGGAACATTTCAGAATTACCAACAGATATAAACCATACTGTCTCAGGAGATCAGATATTTTATCATGCTAGGCATATATGAGTGACCTGAAGGGGATATAAGGTCCTTGGCAATACAAAAAAAATTAGTGTCCCAAAGGCTTCCCTGGGCAACTGAGTTGTGGGTTTGAAGCCTTGAAATTAGAGGGCAGCATTTACTTAATCCACAATGTTACCCAAGAGAAGACCTTGGATTTTCAGAGCCAAATCTATCAAATAAGGAAATCAACACGAAACAGGTAGACTAAACAGCCTAGCACCACTTTGCTTGTATCCATAAATATCAGGGCAAACTTTATCTGAGCTTCAACCTCCAGCCTACTTGCAAATGATGTCATTATGCAGACCTAGCTTTGGCATGAAGACATAATTAGTATTCAGTCTGACAGAAAACCATTTCATTTAATTCCACTGGCTGAGATCCAACCGGCAGTATATATATGACAGCATACGAAACAGGCACTTTGGGTAAAAGCAGGCTTGGCATTAGTACGCTAAACAGTGACCTGGAATGGGAATAGGGACAGAGCAAGGTTGGAAGGAGCAAAGGAACAGAGGGAGTTGTCATTCCAGTTCAGAAACCCACTGAGCTCATGTTTTAGATGCGAAGAATGAGGTTTATTTAATAAAGATTCTTATGCCCTGTTAGTCATACTGTCTTGACAAATTTATGAACATAGTCATGATTAACTTTTAACCTGAAAAAATTACAGAAATCCTCTTAGGAATTTACCTGGAATGAGAATCTAATCCCACATATTAAATGTCTTTTGCAATATGAAGACTGTATGCTGTTTCTTTAACATACTAGTTCTTTCTCTGTGAACCCCCAGCATTTTGACTGATCTGGGAACTGTCTGTGAAAAGTATTTAATTGACACAGAGATTACAGTTAACCAGTGATGACATTTAATGCTCCAGATGCATCCCCATGCTTCTCTTTCCTGTTCTGTGTTCTGGGAGAGTGACCTGTATAGACTCTATTGTTAGTCTTCTTTGTCCTACGGCTTCTACTTGGATTTTGTCAGTAGGAGATTTGGAGATTGAGAGGAAATTTGGAGATTTGGAGATTGAGAGGAAATTCTTGCAGGTTCCCTGTGGGTAGACTCTGCCCTCTACTGAAGGCTACAGTTCCTCTTAGGTGGCCCCTCTTATAGAGTACTCTCTCTGAATTCTATGATTACTCCTGTCCCTGGTCATTTTTCGGGCCTAGGAGTATCACCCTGATCTCAATAAATCTGGGGTACTGCATTATTGCATTTTTTCCCCTAAACCTTGCCCATGTCTTTGAAAATGGCCTTCATTAAATTCACCTCCAGTTGTCTAGTTTTGGCTTTTCATCTGCTTCCTGATGACTGTTACTGACAGTTACAGGTTCTGACATGACTGGACAAAAGTCAGAATTACCCAGAGAAAAGAGAAAGAGAAGTCTAGGAGACTATTGCTTCACAGGAATGGAAAGTAGTAGAATTAATTGGTGGGATTTTGAATGGAAAGGAGTCTCTGATGTCTGAGATCACTTGGTGGTTCATTGTCCTGAAATTCGTGGGCAAGGATGTTTCTATAAATTTATCACTAGTAGAGGATATGCTTTGATGTTTTCTACAGAAGTAAGGACAGATTAAGGTTGATTTATAGTCTACTTTTTATGTATATCTATAGTTATGGGATTGATGGTCATGAATGAAGATAACAGTTTTTACTTGGTCAATGTGAGAATCCAGCTTTCCACGATGACCTTACTTACATCCTTTTCAAGCCCCATATCCCAGCATTATCATCCATGCCACACCTTTATGCAGGGTGAATAGTGATTAGTAAATGGGAGTGGCCTTCTGGCTCACTTTTCTGATCTTTTACCCACCCTCATTACTCTTTATTTCCTTGTTTATAAATAAATCTCATTTATTGATTGAATGACTCTTAATTCAGGATATAAGGAGCCTTTTCTTTTTTCCTACTTTAGTTAGTTCTTTCATTCTTTCTCTTTCTCTCATATATATTTTTGATATGAAGTAAAAGAGAGGAAGTGAACAGCGGAGAGAAGAGCGGACATGTGAATAGAAGGGGGGCAGTTTATTGTGAGAAGATTGGACAAAGTGAAGCAGGTGCTAAAGGGTGCAATAAAACATTTTACTCCTATATTATTCTTGCTGAGAATGCTTGTCTGTCACACTGGGTTCAGCTTAGGTAAATAGTAGAATAAGTCTTGTTATGCTAACAACAAACAACCAAAATATATTGCAAATCAAGAGAAAACTTTAGCATTTTCACTTATTAACAGTGGCCACAAGACTGCAGAGAAGGTGCATATTTATATGATCAAAACCTAGCAGAGTTCACAATATATTACTTTGAATCAGCAAGTATTTTTTGAGTGCTTACTGTGTGTCAGGCACTGTCATATATGCTGGGTACCTTGCTGTGAATGAGGTGAATATACATCCCTTTTCTTGTGGATCTTACATTCTAGTTGGGGTAGACAGTCAATAAAACATGAGTTAAATATGTAACATGCTAACTAGTGATTGTTGGAGGAGGTCATCAAGAAAATGTGACCACCAGTCAACCTGAGAGCGGGACCTGGGCAGTCAGAGGCTCTTCATCCTTTCCCATGTCCTTGGATGTGCATTCAGCCCACTGTGGGAACCAGTTTCAAGGACACATAGAGCCTTGAAAGGACAAAGTGTTGTTGAGACCATCTGGACTGAGTACCTGACTGGACCTTGTTAAGGCTTCTCTGTAAACTTTTGAGATTCCGGCGAGTGGGTGCTGAGATCTGCCTGTGGCACCCAAGACAAGCCTTGTATATAAGTTACCTTTCTTATTCAACCTGCCACCTACCAAGTCAGGGTGGTTTGCTTCTTTCTTCAGTTTCTCTATGCCCTCCGTGATGGGGGCCAGTTTTCAAACCAACAGTTAAGTGCTCGAGAGAAAAATGAAGCAGTAAGGAATATAGGAAGTGCTAGAGAGAAGTGTTGCATTTTGAAAGGGGCAGTCAACGAAGGTCTTATTGAGAAGTTGGCATGTGAACAAAGACCAGTAGTAGGTGAAGATGCCCATCCATACATGGATATCTGGGGAAGGCACAGAATCCAGAATAGCTAGTGCAGAAGCCTTGAGGCAGAGCATGTTTGGAATATTGAAAAAAGAGAACAAGAATATTAATATGGTTAAAGTAGAGGAAGTCAGAGAGGTAGAGATTAGAGAGAGACAGCTTGTGTAGGTCAGCGGATGGCAAATAAAGAACCAGACAGTAAATATTTTAGGCTTTGCAGGATAAGATCTCTTCACATATGCTCCTCCTCCTCTTTTTCCTCTATCCGCCGCCTCCTTTTTCTTCTTCCTTTCCCTTTTCTTCCACTTACGCTCTTGCTTCTTCTTCTGCTTACCCCTAAAGAATGTAAAAATCATTCTGTGCTGGGGTCTACTGTTTGGATTTGACCTGCAGACGGGAGTTTGATGACCCCTGGTATAGATGACTTTAAGGGAGGGTGGAAATCACTTACATTTTACGAGGGTCAGTTTCTCTGCTTTCTAGGGACTAGACCGCGGAGGACAAAGACAGAAGCAGGGAGATAGCACATCTTGCCAGCTATCCAGACATGGACTATGGTGATGGCACAGACTCTGGGATTGCCGTGGATGTGGTGAGTTCAAGTCCACATATCTTTGGAAAGAACTGCTGACAGGATTTAATGGTGGGTTAGCTGTGGGTATGAGGGATGCAGAGAAGACATGGATGGCTCTAATTTTTTTTTTTTTTCCTGAGTAGTTAGAAGAGGGAGTTACTGTTTACTGAAATGTCAAGTGGAAGGAATCTTGAAAAGTGACCATTGAATTTACCGAGAAGAGATTATTGCTAACTTTGGAACTTTCTGGTTGTTTTAAGGGGAGGGCAAACTCCTAATTCAATCAGGCTTTTGAGAGACCAGAGAGATAAAGAATGGAGATAGTGAATTAGGCACAACACTTGATAGATTTCTTCTTTTAAAAATATCATATAGAAATGAGATGTTAAATGAAAGGTGATTAGTGGTTAAGAAAGGGTTTTTTTTTAATTATTTTTTTAAGGTAGTATTTTTTTAGGTAGAAATTGAAATAGGTTTGTGTCCTACTGGAGTGTTGCTCTAGTGAAGGGGAATTGATGATACAGGAGGGGAAGAGAAGAATTGCAGGAATGATGTCTTTGAGTAGGTGAGAGAGGATGGGAGCAGGTGGACTGGGAGACCTTAGCTGGGTAACAGGGAGGAAAGCAAGGCACAGACATAGGTGGGTGAATAGATGTGTTGTAGGAAATTGTAGAAATCCTCCTTGGTTTCTTCTGTTCTCTTGCTGAAAGAAAAGCAAGGTCATCAGCTGAACATAATAAATATTGGGGAAGGTGGAGTTAGGGGTTTTAGAAGAGGTTAACTTACAAAACAGTTGTGTGTGAGGAAATGTAGAAGGGTTGCCATGAATGGTCCATGTGAGATGAGTGGATACCTGCTGGAAGTGAGACTAGCCAGCATGCCTGTATTTTTCTCTAGCCACATTTCACCTGCAGAATAGCAAAAGCACTGGATTTAACCAAGTGAGTTGAGGTCAGAGAGGGACAAAAGATTTCAGGTAGATGAAAGGGGTCATCTTAATTTGGATAATGATATTTCAACTGGTTAGAGAGGGAAGTAAAACACTGAAGAAAATAAAGCGCAGTGAAAAAGAGGCAGGATGAATGGATTATAGGTACTGATGGAGTTGAAAAATTGTGGGAGCTGTGGCACTAGATGGAAGGAGCTGGAAAGATAGGTATTGGATGGAGAGTGGGATACTTGAAAATGAGGTCTGAGGAGGTTGTAATTTTTGGTAATGAAAAAGTCTGGGATATGAGCATGAATTGTGGCTCTGGTAGAGTGGGAAATAAACTCCTTTTAGAGATTTAAGGAATTAAGAGTCTGGGTTTTAGAATAATCATCTGTGTGAAAATTTAAACCACTAAGAATTGTCCCAGGTATGTTGTTGCAGAAAGTGACAGTCAGCCGGAAGCTAAAAATCTTCAAGGAATAAGCATGAGTGACAGCTTGGTGATGATAAATAGTTATAACAAGGAGAAATGGTGGTGGTATAGTTTGACTACAGGAGATTCAAAGTTTGTTTTGTTTTGCTTTTGTTTTTAGAGAGGAAAGAAAGACTATGTTCTATAAGCAGCAAGGAGTATACACAGTCCCAGTGATAGGGAGGGAGTGAAAGACAAAACAGATATTGGTAGGGCTGTCAGGAAAGTCAGGTTTCAGTAGAGAAGGATGTTGGAAGAGAAATGGAGAAAAAGAGAGTATAGGGAATTTTGCTGATGGCTGGCTATGAATTTCAGAGGGAAGCATGGCTGGGTTTCAGAGTTGGGTAGAAATGAGGGCTGAGGCCTAAAGAGTATCTAGGGAATTAGAGATGGAAGTTGAGGGATACGTGGGAGTTGTGGGATTCATTTGGTGACCGAAGCAAACAGGTACAAAAAGCACAGTGAACTTGGTGGTGTTAGTCTCAAGGCAGTCGGGACTGGGTTGCTGGGAAGGAAGAGGTGGGCATCTTGTCAGAAGTACAAAGACACTGGGCTTCTGCCAGAGGGGTGTGTGGCGGGGGTGGAGAGTAGGGGGGGTGGGCTAGTGCAGATTAGTATGTGTGGGTATATTAAATGCCAGTCTAATGAATAAAAGTTATTGTTATGGTGCTATATTAAAATAATTCATTGCCATCATCCTCATCCTCAACTACGAAATATCAAGTAGGTACTCTCTGCCATGGATTATAATTGGAATTTACATAAGCTTTTTATTATTAGCATCTCACAAATGTCCTAGAAGTAGATACTGTGAAATCAGTTTGTAAGTTTTTAAACTTGAGACAATTGAGACCCAAAGAGTTGAAGTAACTTGTCTGAGGTCTCACAGTGAGTGGTGAAGTAGAGTTCAGGCCTGGGCCATGTAGCTACTAAACCACTCTTTTCCTGGTAATACTGTTTTTCCATTAGTGCACATACCTGTTTTCTCTCTTTTTAATGATCTCACTTGGATTTTTCTCTTCTGCGGCACAAAAGTCTGTACATGGGGAGAAGTGTAGGCTTATCTATTGATGGATGATTTTCTGAGATTATATTCTTTAGAGAAAACTAAGTATTAACTGAAAACCAATCTGTTTTATTAGTGATGTCAAATGTAATGATTTCCCTTTGGCTTGGTATAGTCTGACAGAAAAAAAATTCCAATTTTAGACTAATTGATTTTTGCCATAATGCAAACAAATAGAGATTTCCATGATCTTTGCTTAAAATAGAATGTGATTATCCTTGCTTTTATATGCCCTGCCCACTATAATCTTCAAGCCTCCCCCTTCATTTAAATGCCCTCTTCAGTAATTCACCTCTGGACTTTAATTGATTATTAATGCTGGGCTCATTTAGTATGTTAGTTTGAATTTGATTATCCAAGGGACCAGTACTCTAGAAATTGTAGAGTACTACAGCATCTGACACCAATAAAAACTGTTTCTCAGTACAGCTTAGTAGATAACTAACCTCCATTGTCTTGGGCCAGAGTGAATATCTGCTTTAGAAACTGGCTTTAGCATTCCTTTCCCTCTTTTTATGCTTAGAATGGAAGAGTAGCTGCTCAAACCAAGATGTAGAAGGCTTTTCTTTTAGTATGTGAAAGGATTCACAAGTTTTACACAATATTTTAAAACCTGTATTCTATTTGGATAGAATTCCTTTGTTAATCTCTGTTTCTCCTTGCTGATCTTTCCAAATCCTTTTCTCTCATATTTATGCTAATTCTTCCCCCCTAAGCACCTTACATAAATTAAGTAAATTTTTAAATTAACAGAAGTAAAAAAGTCTTGTACAGATTATCTTTTCTGCTCATCTTATTAAAAAATCTGCATGGTGGTAATAGTATTCTGCAACTAACAAAATCGTCTCCAACAAGCCAAACATGAACTGAGCAAACATTGATCAAAAGCAGAACATTCAAATGGCTCTTTTCTGAAGGAGGAATAACTACCTCCTCTAAGGCTATAGCAGAAGAATCTTCTTTGTTTGGGGGTGTGATACTGTGATTTATAATAAGAAATATATATTTGGTCTTTGACCATATTCCTGGCCAGTGCTCCTCAAAGGCTTGGAATTTCCTTCTGATAAGAATGATAGGGTGTCTTTTGTTACGTTAATGAGGTGACTTTCAGAAAGCTCAGTGGTAACCGAGGGGTGGGGACTGGTTTCCAGGGAACCAACCACATGATCAGAGGATCAGAACTTGGAATTTACCCCTACACCAACCTCTAGAGGTGTGTAGGAATGACAGAGGAGCTGGAAGTTGAATCAGTCGCCAAGGGCCAATGGTTTAATTAGTCATGCCTCTAAATGAAGTCCCCATAAAAACTCAAAATGATAGAGTTTGGAGAGCTTCCCACATTGGTGACAATGTGGAGAAGCAGGGAGACGGGCACTCCCAGAAAGCATGGAACCTCCAAGACCTTTCTCCATACCTTGCCTTGTGCATCTTTTCTATCTGGAAATTCCTGAGTTATATCCTTTGTAATAAACCAGTGATCTAGTAAGTAAAACCTTTTTCTGAGTTCTGTAAGTTGCTCTAGCAGATTGCTTGAACCCTGGGAACCTTTAATTTATAGCCAGTAGGTCAGAAATACAGGTCAACCTGGATTTGTGACTGCCATCTGAAGTCCAAGGAAGGAGGGAACCTCCCATCTATAGCCAATTGGTCAGAGCACAGGTGTATTTCTTCCTTCCTTCCTTCATTCGTTTATTCATTCATATATTTATCCTATCAACAATAATTGGGTAGCCACTGTGTATGTGTGAGACACTATGCTAGGTCTAGAAATATAAACAAGAATAATTCATGGACCCTATTTTTCTTATTTATTTGTTTACTCACTGATTTAATAAGTATTTTTCAAATCAAGCTATTTGTCAGGCATAGCTTTAGGAATTTAGAATACATGAGTGAATAAAACAGGAATCCCTGCCCCTGCAAAGCTTTTATTTTAGAAGAGGGAGGCAGAAAATAAATAACACAATAAATACTATATCGGAATGTAATAAGTACTATGGAAAAAAATGAGTGGATCAGTGCAAAGAGGCTCAAGAGGGCCAGTGTTGAACAGGGGTTGCCAGACACAATTTTAGGAATGGTAAAATTACGGGAATGAAAGGCAATAGTCCTGAGAAAGTTGAAAATAGACACAACTCAGAAAATGGGTTGACATGTGCAACTCTAGGTAAGTTATATTAATTAGATACAGGAATTCAGTATGTCTGGTTTATTTAATCTTTGCCTCTAATAATATCTTCTCTCTATTTTTGTGTGCTGCTATTTTAACAAAAATATGTATGTTGTAGTCAGAGTCTGGGAATTCTTTCCCTGGCTTCCTATGGAAGAGATACACTTCCCACCTGCTCTGGGTCTTTATCCATCCTTTTGTGGCAGAAACCCAATTTGAGGAGTGCCTGCCATATAGAAACCATTCACTCAATGTTAATGAATAAAAGTAAAAACAATCTCAGTTCAAAAGAGATGATTAGTCACTTTAAGTCTTATCAATTGGTGGCTGATACAGTAATATATTTGTAGTAGGAACTTTTCCATAGTCATGGCTCTCCTTAATTTCTAATCATGGCTGCCTATTTGCAAATAATGCCTTTGGATAGAGGAGTAGGGTGAATAAAGGTGAATGGTTCAGAACTAAACATTTTCCTCTTAGAAAACCAACTCAAAATAGAATTCCCTGCTGATGGCTGGGTCAGAGAGGCCACACCATATACAATGTTCTAGAAATACATTTGTTGCTGTGGGCCTGTTAATCACATCATCCAACTTCGTCCAATGAACTAAGGTACATGTTTTCTTACATTTCAATTTACACTTCACATCTGTCTTTTCTGTCTTTTAAAAACGATTGTTACTACAATTTTTCTAAAAGTATGAATAATTCTAATAATAGACCAATGGAATACAGAAAAAATATCCCAGCTACTTGCCCAGGAGGAGGGTTGGTCCAGGTTAACATGCTGCATGACAAAGAGATAACGAATGCCTGCAGTACTAAGAAGTAGAGCTTACACTAAATCTGACCGAACTTTAAAAAGCGTGTGAGAGCGATGGCTTTGTCAGGACCTCAAGAATACCAAGTTATCTGTAAATAGATACTACTAAGCGTAGATTTTCATAAGTATATAATCCAAATGGTTTTTGTCCACTAATACCTGGAAATGATGAAAACAAACATCTACCATAAACATTAAAAAAAGGTTTTATTTTTTTATTTTTTATTTTTTTAAGATTTTATTTATTTATTTGAGACAGAGAGAATGAGAGACAGAGAGCACGAGAGGGAAGAGGGCAGAGGGGGGAAGCAGACCCCCCGCTGAGCAGGGAGCCGGATGCGGGACTCGATCCCAGGACTCCAGGATCATGACCTGAGCCGAAGGCAGTCGCTTAACCAACTGAGCCACCCAGGCGCCCTAAAAAAAGGTTTTAAAGCTAAGAAAGTTCTTGGTATAATGTGCAAAGCTGCCCCCTCAGACAAACAGTTGTTCTCCACCTCAGTTATTTCACTGTGTATATAATCTCAGACAAACATTTACTCTTCCGGATCATGAAGATGAAGAACATAGATTGGAATCGTTAAGATCTGTTTTCTCTCACTGTTATGAACACCTTGTCCCTTCTCTTATTTTTTCTTTCAAGTCTACGGTGCATTTTGTGCTTGAATTATTCTCTCTAGCAGCCTTCTGTAACTAGTAACTTAGCTTTGGTGTTCTCTCACCAGGCTTTTCAGGGAAGACCTAAAAAGAGTCTTACAAAGGTTAAGACCAGGAGCGCCTGGGTGGCTCAGTTGGTTAAATGACTGCCTTCAGCTCAGGTCATGATCCCTGGGTTCTGGGATCAAGCCCCATGGTGGGCCTGCTTCTCCCTTCTCCCTCTGCCACTCCCCGACTCTTGCTCTCTCTCTCTCTCTCTCTCTCATTTTCTCAAATAAATAAATAAATAAAATCTTTTTTTTAAAAAAAAGTGGGTTAAGACCATGACACTGAGATGGCAAGATATTTATGTATCAGGCCAGAGGCCATATGCCCAGTTCTTGCTTCTCTTGTCATTCCCAGACCCTGGAGTTTGCCCTGACATGGAAGATGAGGTTAGATCCTGGAGGTCCAACAGTACCAAGTCTAGGGCCGGAGAAGAGCAAGTCTTTTTTTTTTTTTTTTTTAAGATTTTATTTATTTGGACAGAGAGAGACAGCAAGAGAGGGAACACAAGCAGGGGGAGTGGGAGAGGGAGAAGCAGGCTTACTGAGCAGGGAGCCCGATGCGGGGCTCGATCCCAGGACCCCGGAATCATGACCTGAGCGGAAGGCAGACACTTAACGACTGAGCCACCCAGGCGCCTGAGAAGAGCAGGTCTTAAACTCAGAGTAAACGTAGATCCATAAATCCCTGCTCCACCTTTGTTTCCGGTGATTCCTGATTCCTCTAGCGGATTCACCATTCATTTTATGTGCACAGTACTTCATTTATTAATCTAAAGTGTTTTGAATGCCAGTTCTGTACCCAATTCTGTTTTTGTGCTAGGACTACAGGGGTGAGCAAGATACCCATAACCTTGAAGAATGTTCAACTTAGAAGAACAGACACTTCATCCTGCCCTACAAGGAAGGGGCTTACAGGCAAATGTTTTGGGGAGCTGCATCCTCTGGCCAGAGGTGTGGAAGAGCAGAGGGAAAGTACATGAGGAGTCGTGTTTGCCTTGGAGGTTAAGTTCCCTCCACATGTGTTCCATAGTATAGAACCCTTCTAAATCAATCCTTTTATTTATATTTTTTCCCCATAGGGCTGTTCCTAAGGTCTGGGTTCCTATATATGTTTAAATTTCAGCCCAGCCTTGTATAGTTTCGCTGTTCATTTTTTTTTTAAAGATTTTATTTATTTATTTAATTGACAGAGACAGCGAGAGAGGGAACACAAGCAAGGGGAGTGGGACAGGGAGAAGCAGGCTTCCTGCCGAGCAGGGAGCCTGATATGGGGCTCGATCTCAGGACCCTGGGATCATGACCTGAGCCGAAGGCAGTCTCTTAACCAACTGAGTCACCCAGGCGCCCCTTCAGTCTATTTTCAAACCTCCCCCAATTATGACCTTTAAGCAAAGGGGCATCAGATTTTGAAGGCCCTTCTTTACTGCCATATCCACCAAGAAGCCTTTCCTGTTGTGTGTATTAATTATTCCCCTTGGAAACTCACATAGCACTTTGTTCCCCTTTTATGGCAGATTTTCTTATTCTGAATTGTAAAATAGTTGTTTGTGTGCTGCTCTTGATTTGATGATTTTGAGAGTATAACACAATATTCTTCTTTAACATTAATTAAAAATCCCATGAACAGAACAGCCCTCTGAAGCTATTTCCCTCTGCTCATCCACACCACATATGCTCTTCTACTTCTGGAAGAAAGGCTAAAACCAGCCAGCCTTCAGGACCAATCTTTGTAAACCACAGGACAGAGTTATCTGTGCACTCAACATAGTTGTCAGGTGTCAAACTGGGACTCCTTCTGAAGCTTAGTTGGCTTGTAGGTGGGATTTTTGAATTTGATCTCCCAACTCTTGCAGAGTCACAAAATAGAATAATGAAAGGGACCTAAGAAAGTCAGAGAACAACACACTTACTAGAGCTAGGGGAAATGTCTTCACTGGGATTCCTGAGGGGCAAGTGTACTGTAACATCAGTGTGGTTCATTCACAGGCCAAGGTGTGGCTGAGGATTAGGCTTTTCCTATACAACTTTGGTAGTGCCTCAGACATTGGTGATACCAGTGGGTGGCTATGCAAGCTTTTGCTCCTCCTCTATAATATCCATAACACTTCTCCTTCTTGCGTCCATACTTCTTACATATGGACAGTGGACATTTTCTCCATCTTATGTGCTATTCAAAGTGAAAGACAAGTCCTCTAGCGGAAGCCTCTCCCTATCTCCATAAGATTCCTTACCCCAATATTAGCCCCAGTAGAAATGCTAACCCCACCATTGGCCTCAGAAATTCAGCCAAAAAGCTGTGTATGCATTTGTCAGTATTACCTTTGGCCTGAGTCTGGACATTGGTAGGGTGTCCACGAGCAGTATGTTCTGAGAATCAACCCTAGATTAGTTCTGTGGCCTTACAAAACCTTTAGATTCATCTTTGTCTTAGGAGTATAACCTCTGACTAATCACTTAATTTCTGAAATGGGATCTGTAATGTTACTGTCTCCTTTGTGATAAAGAATGCATGTAAAGTGCTTAGCACAGTGACTAGCACATACTAAATACTGAATGTGTGTAGGCTGTGGTAATGATGACCATTATGATGCCATGAACCTATTTGTTGTCAGGCAGATACTACCAGTAACCTTCATTTACACAAAATCTGTCTTCTGCCCCTCTCAACAGTATACTGGAATATGTCCCATATTCCTCAAACTAAAATATGCCTATTATGCCTAGGGAGTGCCAGGGCATTTCTGAACTAACTAAAGATAAGTTACTTGTTCTACAAGGGACAAGAGCTCTTACCAGCGGCTTTAGATTGGCCCTAAAACCGTCCAGGTTGGACTGTCAAGTCTACATGAGAAATGGGAACATTACCATGTTCCAGCCAGTCCTGAGGAAACTGGAAAGTTAATTCCATTTGAGTAATATATACATATTTCACCCCACTTTTCGAGACCTTTAAAAATTTAATTATTGCATTTGTGGGTTTGATATCCAGAGAGGGTGTTTATAGTATGAAATTATTCTCTTAGCAGCTGAAGGCTTTGGTATCACCCTTATCGAGCAAGGATGCATAGCTTCGTTTATGTTAACACATAGAAAGTGATTAAGTCAAGGACAAAGGTGGGGGAAAGAGAAGGGGTGGCACTACATTTCAACAAACCTTTGGAAATCTTTGGAACTTAAGGCTGTACAAATAGAATCGACCAAAAATGGAAAAGTTGTGGCTATTTTTGATGGCTATTCCAGCAGTGATATATTATGTTCTTTTGCATTTTTGTTTATTCAGCTTGACAGAGGATATAATAAGGTGTTTTGGATTAAGGACTTTAATATCTTACATTTACATTCTACCTTTCACCCCAAACGGCTTAATCAACTATGTTTATACAGCTTTATAAATCTTTTTTTTTTTTTTAAAGATTTTATTTATTTATTTGAGAGAGAGAATGAGAGAGAGCATGAGAAGGGGGAGGGTCAGAGGGAGAAGCAGACTCCCCGCTGAGCAGGGAGCCCAATGCGGGACTCGATCCCCAGACTCCAGGATCATGACCTGAGTTGAAGGCAGTGGCTTAACCAGCTGAGCCACCCAGGCGCCCCAGCTTTATAAATCTTATACAGAATTGGCCTTTTCTTCACCAGAAATGGTAGAAAGCCATCTGTGGTAGACATCTGCCCCACTGAAGGAGGTAAGGAAATTCAGGCCAAGCTCACCAAGGTAGATTCAGCTGGTACAGTCATATACTAAAATCCTAACTACTGGGCAAATGCTGGCTTGGCTTATGAGTTTGCAGAAAGAAGTCCACTGAGAACATTAATTAATGTACTGTTTAATTAATTTACTAATCTATTATTTAGACAGTTGGTGTTGAGTTGTCTTGTTCTTGCTAGTGTGTAAGGGGGGTTTCATGAAGTTTTGGCATTTCCTGTCTTGAACCATTAACTCATTTCTATCACCTTGATTAAAAAGTAACAATACAGGGACGCCTGGGTGGCTCAGTCGTTAAGCATCTGCCTTCGGCTCAGGTCATGGGATTGAGCCCTACATTGGGCTCCCTGCTCAGCGGGAAGCCTGCTTCTCCCTCTCCCACTCCCCCCTGCTTGTGTTCCCTCTCTCGCTGTGTTGTGTCTCTCTCTGTCAAATAAATAAATAAAATCTTTAAAAAAAAAGTAACAATACATCATCAGTTATTTGCTTAAGCTTTTTAAAGATATTTTGTTAGGAAGCCATTTTTATTAATGGTTAGAATGGAGAAAAATGGTACACATATATGTTTGGGTCATTATACAAATAACAAATATGTAATAGCATTTTAATTTATATTTATGTTGTCTATATTGAAAACGATTTATTTTTTAATTTTTAAATATTTTAAAATTCCAATATAATTAACATAAACTGTTATATTAGGTTCAGGTGTACAATACTCAACAATTCTGTACATCACTTGGTGCTCATCACACTAAGCGTACTCTTAATCCCCTTCACCTGTTTCACCCATCCTCCCATGCATCTCCCGTCTGGTAACCATCTGTTAGTTCTCTGTATTTAAGAGGCTGTTTTTTTTGTTTGTTTCTCTCTTTTTTGTTGTTGTTCATTGGTTTAGTTTCTTAAATTCCACATGTGAGTGAAATCATATGGTATTTGTCTTTCTCTGACTGACTTATTTCACTTAGCATTATACCCTCTAGATCCATCCATATTGTTGCAGATGGCAAGATTTTGTTCTTTTTTATGGCTGAGTAATATTCCATTGTATATATTTACCACCTCTTGTTTATCCATTCATCTTTTGGTAGACACTTGGGCTGTTTCCATAATTAGGCTATTGTAAATAATGCTGCAATAAATACAGGGGTGCATATATATTTTTGAATTTGTATTTTCATGTTCTTTGGGTAAATACCCAATAGTGGAATTATTGGGTCATATGGTAATTCTATCTTTAATTTTTTGAGGAACCTTCATACTGTTTTACACAGTGCCTACACCAGTTTGTTTTCCCACCAACAGTGCGTGAGAGTTCCTTTTTCTTCACATCCTTACCAACACTTGTGTTTTTGATTTTAGCCACTCTAACAGTTGTGAGGTGGTATCTCACTGTGGTTTTGATTTGCATTTCCCTTATGATGAGTGATGTTGAGCATCTTTTCATATGTCTGTTGGCCATCTGAATGTCTTCTTTGGAGAAATGTTGGTTCATGTCTTCTGCCCATTTATAAATTGGATTATTTGCTTTTTTAGTGTTGAGTTATTTAAGTTCTTTATATATTTTATATACTAATCTTCTATTGGATATGTCATTTGCAAATATCTTCTCCCATTCATGAGGTTATCTTTTAGTTTTGTTGATAGTTTCCTTTGCTTTGCAGGAGGTTTTTATTTTCATGTAGTCCCAAATGGTTTATTTTTGCTTTTGTTTTTCTTGTCTCAGAAAAATGTTGTTATGGCCAGTGTCAGAGAAATTACTGCCTTTGCTCTCTTCTGGGATTTTTATGGTTTCAGGTCTCACATGTAGGTTTTTAATCCATTTTGAGTTTATTTTTGTGTATGATATAAGAAGGTGGTCCAGCTTTATTCTTTTGCATGTTCCTGTCCAGTTTTCCCAACACCATTTGTTGAAGAGACTGTCATTTTCCCATTGCATATTCTTGCCTCCTTTATTGAAGATTAATCAAATCAAATATTTCTGGTTTCTCTGTTATTTTCCATGGATCTGTGTGTCTGTTTTTGTACCAGTACCATACTGTTTTGATTACTAGTATAGTATATCTTGAAATCTTGGGTTGTGATACCTCTAGTTTTGTCCTTCTTTTTCAAGATTGCTTTGGCTAGTCAAGGTCTTTTGTGGTTCCATACAAATTTTAGGATCATTTCTTCCAGTTCTGTGAAAAATGCTGTTGGTATTTTGATAGGGATTGTATTAAATCTGCAGATTGCTTTCAGTAGTATAGACATTTTACCAATATTTGTTCTCCCAATACATGAATATCTTTCCGTTTGTTGGTGTTATCTTCAGTCTCTTTCTGCAGTGTTTTATGGTTTTCAAAGTATAGATCTTTCACCTCCTTGGTTAAGTTTCCTAAGTATTTTACTATTTTTGGTACAGTTGTAAACGGGACTGTTTTCTTAATTTCTCTTCCTGTTACTTCATTATTAGTGTGTAGAAAGGCACCTGCACCCCAGTGTTTATAGCAGCAATGTCCATAATAGCCAAACTGTGGAAACAGCCCAGATCGATAGATGAATGGATAAAGAAGATGTCATACACATATACACACACACAATGGAATATTACTCATCCATCAAAAAAAATGAAATCTTACCATTTGCAACGACATGGATGGAACTAGAGGGCATTATGCTAAGTGAAATAAGTCAATCAGAGAAAAACAATTATCATATGATTTCAATCATATGTGGAATTTAAGAAACAAAACAGAGGATAATAGGGGAAGGGAGGGAAAAATAAAATAAGACAAAATCAGAGAGGGAGACAAACCATAAGAGACTCTTAACTATAGGGAACAAACTGAGGGTTGCTAGAGGGGAAGGGGGAAGAGGGATGGGGTAGCTGGGTGATGGGCATTAAGGAGGGCATGTGATGTAATGAGCACTGGATGTTATATGCAACTGATGAATAACTGAACTCTACCTCTGAAACTAATGATACACCATATGTTAATTAATTGAATTGAAATAAAATTTAAAAAATGCAATGGATTTCTGTATATTGATTTTTGAAGACGATTTTAAATGATAAGTACCATCTTGATTATAGCTATTAGTGTTAGGTAAATGGAAACTATTATTGGATTTCATATTGGGGTCATATTATAAGAGTCATGCACTTAAAATAGTTTCAGATGTTCGTTCTTGACAACCAAAAAAACAACCAAAATATAGCTGATTAGATATAATAATGAAAGTAAAATTTTAATCGATAAACAATAAATTTATTATTATGTTCTTGAGACTTTAGGTGGCATTTGATCTTTAATATTCAGTGTGAAGTCTGTCTGTCTCTCTTTCTCTCTCACACATACCCATCCCTAATTGGTGGAATCTTAAATCAGGATTCAAAAGACCTCTAGGTTAATCTTGATTTTTGTCAGAGATCAATTTGCTGGTCCGTCTCTCTCCAACCTCAATTTCTTAGTTTATGTTACTTTCTGTGGAGTGCAGTAGTGGAAAAAGTACATATATTATGATAGTGCTGTATTAAATGTATGAATCTTCTTAGGAATTTGTATGACTCTTTAAAATCTCACATATCAAGTTAAAAATAACCAAATTCTTCTAGGTCCTGCAAATTCTTTAGCAGTGTAAACTTTACAACTTTGTTAACCTTTTACTCTGCCATGTTATCACTTACTGCATTAAGTCAGGATAAATAGATTCATGAAGTTTTAAAGGATGCCCACTTTCCAGTTGGGAACTTTAAGATTCTGATTTATTTGGTACATATCTATGATATGTTCAGTTGAATTGAAGAAGATACCAAATTCAGTATATTATTTATAAGCATCATAAAATGCTTTATGAATATCTATACCTTCAAAGGATAGGACTAACACCTACCTTGAATATATAGGTTGAAACTATACTCTCTCTCAGTCAATACTTCAAGCTCTTATGTATTCAAATTTCTGTAAATAATTGGGTTGTATTTGGGATATACCCTATTTGTTTAATTTATAAAGATGACCTCTTCATTTTTATTATTTTGTTTTTCAGCAACTAGCAACATGACTAAGCTTTGAAATTTGGAAGTTCATATTTTATTTTTTTTATTTTATTTTATTATTTTTTAAAGATTTTATTTATTTATTTGAGACAGAGAGAATGAGAGAGACAGAGAGCACATGAGAGGGGGAAGGGTCAGAGGGAGAAGCAGGCTCCCCGCCGAGCAGGGAGCCCGATGCGGGACTCGATCCCGGGACTCCAGGATCATGACCCGAGCCGAAGGCAGTCGCCCAACCAACTGAGCCACCCAGGCGCCCTGGAAGTTCATATTTTAAATCAAGGTATTAGAGTAGTATTTATAAAGAAGTGAAAAAGCTAAGTATCATAGTCTGGAGAAAAAATCCATGTGTACTGTTTCATTGTATTGTGACAGGTACAATTTCAGATGACAGGTATGTTTATCTTGTTGTTCCCAAAGGTACAACAATCTCATACCTTTTACATACTGCTTAGGAACAATCAACTCCACTTCCTTTGTAGCCTATTATATTTCTCAGAAAACTGCTTGCATAAGGAACTCCCCCACATTAAATTGCTATGTGTTAGGAAATGGATTATGCCTGTGCACTTGGAAACAATTGATCCTGTAGGCTGGATTTTATGGGAAAATAAAAACCAAAAAGAAAATACATTTTTGATAAAGCTGACTCAGCTAATACAATTTCTCAATCTGCATGCTGGTTTTTAACTGGGTGCCATATATTGCAGACAATTAGATTACAAATAATCAAGGCATTTTACTCTAATATCTACTATAATTCATATTGGGAATGCCTGTGCTTATGACAATAATTAGAGTTCACATAGTTAGTTCAACTTAATCTTTTAGCGAGTCCTTATTTAGAGAGTCCTATACTGCATACTGTGTAGAAAACAAAGATGGAAAACAGAGACTCTGCTTGTACTCTCACCTAACTTAATTTATTCTACATTGTAGTAAATACAGCTAGTTTAAGTAAATCATTATTTTTTTTTCCTGGAGGTAAGGGACTGTGTCGTCATCATTTACATTTCTCTCCTCACCCAAGTACCATGCCTTGTGTGCATTTGGTGCAATAAAGTTCTAGAACTTAAAACACTTAAGAGACTGATAGAACCAACAAATATATTTGCTCTTGATTTTTAGATTTATAAAAAGGAAAACATTGATAGGGCATCTAATCTGTCAAATTAATAGGACTTTAGAATCTATAGAGAAAATCCAAATATCTTTGGTGCTCAAGACCCTTGATAATTTGTCACTGCCTGCATCACTAGTCTCAATTCTGTGATTTCCTCCGACATATTCCACAGTCTAAGCCATGTTGAATTATGCTTGTGTGATCATACATTCTGATTTGCTCAGAATGGACATGGTTTATGCCTATTGTCTTGCATAACTAGTAACTTCACTTTTTGCTTTTATATGGGTATTGGTTTCTATCAAGTGTGTGGTCACCTTAATTTATATACTTATATATTGGACCTGGTGTTTCATTCTTCTTCATATTTTGAAAAGTTATTTCTAGAGCTTCTGTCTGTCCTTGTGTGACAAATATTTGGGTACGTGTTCACATTCAACCTAGAAAGTGAGTTGGCTTGAAGTTTCTGGGACCTTCAAGTTTCTCAAGAGCTGTTTAAAACTAGAAGAATCATGGAGACCTGGTTGGTTTAGATATTCTCTAGAGCAATTCTGTTGATTCCATTGGAGCAGTTCCAACACTGTGCTTTTCTTTGAATAATGATATTAACACCCTGGATCTAATTTAGTTGTTAATTTAGGACTACAGTGACTCCTTCTCATACTGTTCCGCAAGGATCCAGAAGCATGACAGAGTCGTACCAGTTTTTTCAAAGTACACCCTACATGATGTGTGTTTAGTAGCCCAAGGGTTCTTTTGTTTACCATATCGGTGTTCCCAGAGTAATTCTGGTCTCTTCTGAGAGAGATAAGAATTTCAAACCAGGAAGTTCGAGGGACCATGGAGTATACATTCGGAGAGTTAGTAACTTTGATAAAGCTTAGCTTAGTTTCTGTCTGCTTCCTCAAAAAAAAAAAAGTGCTGACACCCAACAGGAGCAAATCCAGAACATCTGCCTGGTTGAGTTACTTTGATTAATACAAATGTAGATGTGCACAGATTTACTGAACTGATCTCCATGGCATTGCCTTCATCCATGGTTTTCTGTCTACTTGCGTCCCACCCCCTGCCTTTGGTTTTCAGCTTTCCAGCTGGATAGTAAACATTTATTTTCTCATTTGGCTCAGGACATGCAACTTCTGTCACAGTTAATACAAGGCACTGGCATCTGCTAAAACAGCAATGCTGCTCGAAAGCCTGTAGTTCAAATGACAGTTCCAATTCTTCTTTTCTCCTGCCTTTATTTTTAGTCATGAGAATATAGGAGGGGAAAGAGTTCATAGTTCTAAAGTTCTAGGAAAATAATTTATTCTGCCTCTGTAGAACCAAGAGAGTTGGAGGGGATGTTGGGTGGTTTCACAGGAGCCAAGGGCACCTGTGTTTACTAAAGCTGTCTACTCTTGTCTCAAAAAGGAATGTGAAAAGGACTGAAAAATATTGATGGGATAATTGTAAAGTGAGAATGATCTTCAATGTGTGAGATCCTTAGGAAAAATCATTAGGACTGTTTTCATAAATTGTGACACAAGACCTGTGTGACTAGGTGTGTGTGTGTGTGTGTGATCGTAGACTCTCCCCTAAAAAGTGTTTCTCAAAGCATTTTCCAGGCTCAAGAAGAATAATTAAATCTTCAAATTAGATAAGGCATGGGAAATAAAAAATATTAGCCCTTTCTTCTTCAAACCCATGATATTTCTGTACCTAAAGGTCTATTTTTAGTTCTATTTCTTGCTTCTCAATAGAAAAAAATAACAAAAATAGAAAATATTCACAAAGGGGGAATGTAAATAATGTGAGTGATAGAAGAATCCTGAATAAAAATTAAATATTGAATAGATAGATGAAGGTCGAGGAAAAACATGCTTGTTATTCATAAAATTATGAAGTTCATATATATCAAAGCCCCAAATAACAAAATTAGCTAGGTCTTGTTTTTCAAGTGCTTTTTTGGGGATGAAAAAATTATTCCCAAAAGAATGGGCAGAATTAGGGAACAAATGAATGATGTGGAGGTACCTAGAGTCTAGCAGTACTAGCACAGCATTACTACCCCCAAACGTAAAGGGACAAGGAAAGAAAGTGATGCTACTGGAATCCAAGAAGATCTGTTACCAGGGGAGAACTTCTAACAGGAGCTGGAGGAGTCATGGGACACAATCCCTGCTGGAACCACAGTGCTAAATTAGAGCTAGAAAGGGTATTTTAGGCAGTTTGGGCTGCTGTAACAGAATACCAGAGAGTGAGTGGCTTATAAATAACAGAAATTTATTTATGATAGTTCTTGAGGCTGAGAAATCTAAGATCAAGGTGCTGGCAGATTCGGGTGTCTGGAGAGAACCTGCTTTCTGGTTCATAGAAAGCCGCCTTCTTATTGTGCACCGGAAAAGGTAAGGGAGCTTTCTGAGGTTTTTTTGTAAGGGCACTAATTCCATTCATGAAGGTTCCACCCTCATGACCTCATCACTTCCCCAAAACCCCACCTTCAAATACTATCACATTAGGGGATTAGGATTTCAATATATAAATTTGGAGGGGTTACGAACATTCAGTCTATAGCACAAGGTGAAGTACCCTGATCTCTTTTTTCTATTCTTAGATATCTTGCCGTGTCTCTCCTTAACTGAATCCAATTAAAGGATAGAAGACAAGGGATCCCATGTAATTGAATCCTTGGGGATCAGTCCTCTGGGGGCACAGAGCAGAAGTGATAAAATTGAAAAATTGTTGTGTGTGTGAAGGAAGGGGAAATGAGGTGGAGATTTCTCAGCATAAATTTACACAATGTTAGGACTTAGGTATTATTGTAGTTCCTATTTCACAGATGTAGAATTTGAGTCTAGGATTGTTTAAATAATTTGGCCATGGTCACATAGCTAGTGGAACTCAGACTACTGCCTTGAATTTATGTTTCTTACTCAATAGCCATTGTCAATTATGGTGTTACATTGCCATTCCAATATTTGTATTTTTTTTCAGTTGATTGCCACTGTCAAAAATAACTATGTAAATAAAATTTATATATAAAAATCAAAATTTGTATGGTTAAACTAAATTTAAAGCAAACTATAAGAAAAATAGAAACTAGATTTATATGGAGGCAGTATAGAGAAAGTCAGTAAATACTGCTTTAATCTTTTCCATTCTTTGCTTCCATTGCATGTTTTATTTCTTACATTTCCAGCAAAAGCTTAGAATTCCTGTCACATCAGTCCCAAATTAGCTTTTGCAGGCTAAGGGCCTTAGGCATGAATATTTCTGCAAATTGGATAGAAAGAGCATTGCAATGGTCCAAAGGCTCCCAAGTCAGCTTGAATTTACAGCATAGCTTGGACAATAGCCTAAACTGACAGTCTGGGAAGTGTGAGTGTGAGGAAAAGGAGTTGAAACTGCCTCCTGTTTTGTATTTTCAACATTAAACAGAAACCAAGAGGGAAATGGTTTCAATATTTTATCATATATTTATTACGTCTTACTCATTCTAAGCTGACAATATCATGTAAATGGACTGTAGCAAATGAAATTATCTCAAAGTGAGAAACAAACCTGCATTATCTTGTTTATAAAATGTAAACTATTACATGTATGGCTTCTATGGAAAATATTTTTCCATAAAATGTAGGAGTAGTCAATTCCACCACCATGTAAAATTAAAAATTTGGATTATTTTAACTCTTAATACAATGTGACATCATGACAAACCATAGTCGAGAGTTGAGTTCATTTCGTTTAGTTTTTCTTTTTCAATATTAAATATCAAACTGTAGGGCCTAAAAGGGTAACAGTGCCAGTGAGCATCACTAAGTATTGAACAAGTTCATTAGTGCCTAAAGAGACACAACAGAGGAAGGAGGCCATCCAAATGGGCAGCTTTTCAGTAATGTGTTATTTAGTATAAGGGTTTATAAAAGAAAAGAAGTAGGAAATGTATTATCAAACAAAGGAGAGTGAAATGGTATAAACAAACCATTAATGTTTTAAAGAAAGGAAATATGTTTACTAGGAAAAAAACCAATGCTTTTAAAAATATCAGGTACAAGAAATGTGACATTAAAGATGGAGAAATCAGTTCTCAGTATAGGAAGAAATATGTTCTGGCTAGCAGGACTGGCGTGAGCAAATACATAGTTTTGGGAGACAACGGCTGATGTAGATTACTTTTAGGAATCCTGTTGGGGTATTAGTAAGAAATGAGAACCGTTGGCTTTTGGTTAAGGGCAGACAAAGAATGGTGGGAGAACGTGGAGGATTCCAAGCCAAATCAAGAAAGTGGAAAAGGAAAACGTGGGCTCTCTAGGCACTCGGGATATAGCAGGAAGGATACAAGTTGAGGTAATTTTTTCCTTGGTATTTCATTTCCTGGAAATCAATTCAGTCTTGAAAGATCCATGAAATCCACAAATTAATTTTACAAGATGTATAAATAAGTTGTACGTGACCTCCCAGTCCTTAATGTTTTTAACTGCTACATAGATATTTACATGAAACAAAAACAGGTATCTAATGTCATCTTATATATGTATTTGTTGCAGTGTATACTGCAAATGCTTTCTTACGTCAGTACCTTTTTGTAGATCTCATTTCTCATTTGAAGGTACATTTCTGAGATCTATCAATTTTATATCCATATAAACATTTTATTCATTTTATTGCTGTATAGCTGTGGTTCTTCTAGGAATGTTTGAGTAATTGGAATCTCAGAAGGAAAAACAAGAATAGGAAGAAAAAATATTTTAAGAAATTAGGTTGAGAATTTTCCCAAATTAATAACATTCTTGACCCACCTGAGAACTTAAGTCACAGGGCAGAAACCTAACACAAAATCTGGAAAGAGATGGGAGCCTGCATGGAGAAACAGAACCTCAACATGTGCTTATTTGGGGCAAGTACTACTTGTGGTCATTTAGGCCACAAAAAAGATTCAGCTACAAACTTTTAACAGATTGCTGAAAGCCAGTTTAAAAGTGTGAATGCTCTGGGAAAGTGTGAATAGGGGACTTCACACCCCTTTTCTGACTTTTCCTCCAGGAACCACATCAGGTGCTCACAACAAGGACCAGTGAGATTATTGAGAAGATGTATCCTGTGGTGCTGGTTGGTGGAGAACACCTGTAGCCACTACCAGAGTCCATCGGGACATATCTTCTCTATCTCCTTTAGAGATTGAAAGCCTTAATCCGAGAGGAAAGGAAAACAAAAACTGTCACCAGAGAGAGCTGGTGGAAACCAACTCCATCTTGGGGAGAGGAACAGAAAAAAGAAAAAAAAAATGTTTGCACCTGCGAGAAATTGGACATATGAGACTAAATAGGAAATTTAAGCAGATCAGATGGAAATTTTAAGAAATAATCACATGGAATTACTGGATTTCAAAAACAAAGTAACAGAGATGAAGAATGTTTGAAAAAGTCTCATCAGAAGACTTGACAGAGGTTGGGAAAGAATCGTGAACTTGAAGATGGGTCAGTAGAAATGGCTCATGCTGAAATGTGTGAATATGTGTGTGTATGTGTGTGTGTGAGAGAGAGAGAGACCAGAGAGATGAGAGAGACAGAGGCAGAGAGGGAGATGGGGGAGGGAGAGAATAGAACATCTGAGAGCTGGGACACTATCAGGCAATCTAATGTGTAATTGAGTTATTGGAATGTTTGAGTAATTGGAATCTCAAAAGGAAAAACAAGAATAGGAAGAAAAAATACTTTAAGAAATAATGGTTGAGAATTTTCCCAAATTAATAATAGACATTGAAACCACAGATGCAGTACGCTTACAGAACACCAGCCAGGATAAACACTAAAAAAATCCAGTTTCACAGCTGAAAACTAAAACAAAGAGAAAATCTTGAAGGTAGCCATAGGAAAAAAGACACATTTCTACAGAAGAACAGGGGTTAAAAATTATACAGCAGACTGCTCATCTGGAATCATATAAGCAAGAGGGCAATGGAGTAACATCTTCAAAGTGCTGAAAGAAAAAATCTCTCAAACCAAAGTTCTGTCCTCACTGAAAATATTCTTTAATAGTAAAGACTTCTGAAACAAGAAAAATAAAAAATAAAACAAGCAAAAAACACTGAAGGAATATATTCATAGCATAGTAGTGCACAGGAGATACTAAAGAAAATTCTTCAGGCAGGTGGAATATAATGTAGGTTAGAAACTGGGAACTTTACATAAAATGAGGAGTACCAAAAATAGGAAAATAAAGGTAAAATAAAGTCTTTTTTTTTCCAGTCCATCTTTTAATTTTTTTGAAAAATTCCTGACAT